>NC_079198.1:126986881-127286881 GCF_029499605.1 Hyla sarda | reverse complement strand
GAGTTGTAGTTTTGCAACAGCTGGAGGCACCCTGGTTGGGAAACACTGGTTTAGGAGATGATTTGTGACTGGCACTAAAATCTTCAACTTCAACTTTCTAATTTACTGTTAGTAAAAATTTTTTTGCCCTTTTCAAGATATCTGCTTGCTGTTACTGAATTGACACTCTCATGATTGTATTCAAAGTCTGAAGACCTGTACAGACCGAATAGCTCTCACAGGTAAAGTTTGGTTACACTTGAACACAGTGCTCTGTAAGCTTAGTACAAATGGTTGGGGAAAAGATGTCTGATCGCGGGAGACCCGCCACTGGGACATCCTGCTACCTCCCTGCAGCACCCGGTGTTCATTTAGATTGCCGGCTGTGGCCCGGGAGGCTCGTGACGTCACGGAGGGGGCATGGCAGCGTTATGCCCCTCCCATAAATTTGCACTGAGAAGGGGCATGATGTCATGATGGGGCGTGGCTGTGACGTCACGAGCCTCCAGGGCCCCATCACTAGTCACCCGGCACGGAGCGAAGTTCGCTCCGTGCACCTTATGACTGTGTTGTTGCAGCGGATATTGTTGTCCTGCCTCCGGGGCCCCCCAAGATCAGACATCTTATCCCCTATCCTTTGCATAGGAAATAAGATGTCTAGCAGCAGAGTACCCCTTTAAAGGGGTTATGAAGTACATAGTTGCTTTCTTCCAAAAGCAGCACCATTCCTGTTTTCAGGTTGTGTGTGGTATTACAACTTGACTTCTTTCACGTCAATGGATCCGAGCTGCAATACCACACACAACCTGAGGACAGGGGTGGTGTTGTTTCTAGAAGAAAGCATATTTGTTTCTTTAATGCAAGATAACCCTTTTGAATACAATGTGGCAGATAGTTTGTTACAGTGTATCAGTCCACACTCCTAAGACTGACAAGACTGTATATGACTCTAACTCACCTGAGAGATAGAAGACACCAGGTAAGTGAAGATGTCACCATGTGCCTCCCTGGAAATGCCACAGTATGGAACTTTCTAGAACAGTGTTTCCCAACCAGGGTGCCACCAGCTGTTGCAAAACTACAACTCCCAGCATGCTCGGACAGCCTTTGGCTGTCCGAGCATGCTGGGAGTTGCAGTTTTGCAACAGCTGGAGGCACCCTGGTTGGGAAACACTGTTCTAGAAAGTAATACTACTGTAACAAACTCTCCTCTGTGAGAAGTAGCAGGTCTGTATGTAGATCAGAATACTCCTATTTACTAGCAGCAATGAGAGATCTTGGAAATGGTGAAAATGGTGAAATTTACGGATTATGACTACCGTATTTATCGGCGTATAACACGCATTTTTTAGGCTAAAGTTTTTAACCTAAAGTCTATCTTCGTGTTATACGCCGATAAGCCGCTGCAGTTCAATGATTTAAAGCGGTTTAAATCAATGAACTGCAGCGGCTTTTGCCGGTCCAGAGACCTGCCGTAGCTGCCCGACTCTCTGCCCCTGCCTGTCCTGGGGTCCAGAGACTGCCGGCGCCGCTGCCCCATTGCCTCCCCCATCCCTGTTTTTTCTGACCCCACAGAAGCCCCCAGGAAAGGCAGGGTCAGAGAGGCCATCGCTGCCCTCTTCTCTCCCCCTGCCTTTCCTGGGGTCTGGAGCCCTGCTGCCGCCGCTTCTCTCCCCCTGGCTATCGGCGCCGCTGCCCTATTGTCTCCCCCATCCCCGGTTTTATAATTATCTGTTGCCGGGGTCGGGTCCGCGCTGCTTCTGGCTCCGGTGTGGCGTCTCCTGCGTCGTTGTTATGCGCTGCACTGCGCAATGACGAGTGACGTCGCGTTGAAGAAGTCACTTATCATTGCGCCTCGCAGCGCATAACAACGACACAGGTGACGCCACACCGGAGCCAGAAGCAGCGCGGACCCGACCCCGGCAACAGGTAATTATAAAACCGGGGATGGGGGAGACAATAGGGCAGCGGCGCCGATAGCCAGGGGGAGAGACGCGGCGGCAGCAGGAGGGCTTCTGCGGGGTCAGAAACAGTGTATCGGGGTATACACGCGCACACACGCACGCTCATTTTACCAAGGATATTTGGGTAAAAAAACTTGTTTTACCCAAATATCCTTGGTAAAATGAGGGTGCATGTTATAGGCCGATGCGTGGTATACCCCGATAAATACGGTAATTTACAAGAAATCAGAGAATATCTTTACATATGAAATGTGTCACAAAGAACTAATGTCATAGACTGGAGCAATAGACAGTGTTCAGTACAGACGCATGCATTACCTCCCACAGGACAGGGGACATCCTCTCCATCCAGCCGCGCCTCCACATCTCCTCCAGAACACGTATCTCCAGAAATCCTGCGGTAACTAAACAGAGGACCTGACCATTGGGAACGTGCAGCAACGATGGAAAATCCGATAATATGTGCAAAACCCAAATACATAAAACACCAGAATCTCAAACTAAATGTAACTCAATAACACTAATAAATCCCTGACACCTAGGTATGGAGAGAGGAATTTAAAGGGGTACTCCCGTGGAAAACTTTTTTTTTTTTTTTTTTTTAAATCAACTGGTGCCAGAAAGTTAAACAGATTTGTAAATTACTTCTATTAAAAAATCTTAATCCTTCCAGTACTTTTTAGGGGCTGTTGACATCAGAGAAATCTTAAAATAAAAGCATTTCCTCTGTAGTAATGACCACAGTGCTCTCTGCTGACCTCTGCTGTCCATTTTAGGAACTGTCCAGAGCAGGAGAAAATCCTCATAGCAAACATATGCTGCTCTGGACGGTTCCTAAAATGGACAGCAGAGGTCTGCAGAGAGTAACAGAAGAGAAATCTAAAAAGATTAGCATTTCCTCTGTAGTATATAGGCCCTAAAAAGTACTGGAAGGATTAAGATTTAAGTCATTCACAAATCTGTTTAACTTTCTGGAGCCAGTTGATTTAAAAAAAAAAAAAAGTTTTCCACGGGAGTACCCCTTTAAGGGGTACTCCGCCGGAAAACATCTTATCCCCTATCTAAAAGATGGGGAATAAGATGTCTGATCATGGAGGTCCTGCTGCTGGGCACCCCCGCGATCTCCGAGCCAGCAGCAGTGGCGTCCATAACACGGAAGCCTGGAGCTTATATGTTCAGGACGGCATGCCCCGCCCCCTCCATTCATGTCTATGGGAGGGGGCGTGGCGACTGTAGTGGCCAGTCACCCGGCATGGAGCAAAGTTCGCTCCGTGCACCGGATGACTGGGGTGCCGCAGCGGAGATTGCGGGGGTCCCCAGCGGCGGGACCACCGCGATTCGAAATCTGATCCTTTGGATAGGGGATAAGATGTTTTCCGGCGGAGTACCCCTTTAATCATTCAGATCATCTAATGAACTCTGTTCTTATTCATACAATTTCCCAGGAGGATTACCCCTATCATGTGACAAGGAGGATCACATGATACAAGTGGGCAGTTTGGGGTTTCTATGCCACTGTAATCCAATATTATAAATTGCATCAAGCCGAAATCTTGAAAATTGTGAAGACTTGAAGAATGGCGTATAAGAAGGTTGCAAATTTATTGTACAATAATGTATTTATGGTAGACTGAACCATTCCCATATGAACTGTAAGAGCTCATTCACACTACGGATTTAGTCTTAAGGGGGCACTGGCAAAACAACCGTCGCTGGGACCGCTCGGAAATGCGACGTCTCCATTAAAGGGGTACTCCGGTGGAAAACTTGTTTTTTTAAATCAACAGGTGCCAGAAAATTAAACAGATTTGTAAATTACTTCTATTAAAAAAATCTTAATCCTTCCAGTACTTATTAGCTGCTGAATACTACAGAGGAAATTATTTTCTTTTTGGAACACAGAGCTCTCTGCTGACATCACGAGCACAGTGCTCTCTGCTGACACCTCTGTCCATTTTAGGAACTGTTCTAGTTACGTAAGTAGTCGGGCCTCACGTCTGCCTTAGCGACTTCACCTTGCGGATCAAAACTAAAGAAAAATTATTAAAGCACAACACTGCAGCTCTAGACCTGGAGCGGTCTAGAGCTGCAGTGTTGTGCTTTAATAATTGTGGTCATTAAAGGCTGTGACCATTCATATTACTCTCTATATAGGATTATTAACCCTTTTGAGTGTTCAATTAACCCTTTGTGTGTTGTGTTACCCCTGAGGAAGCCTGGTTATATATGTTGATAATGAGTAAACCTAACCAGGCAGAAACGCGCCGGATGTACTTGGGGTTATCTTTACGCATCCCTAATGCAATCAGATATGTATTGTGAATGGTTCGCTTAAACATACCAGGCGATCATCATAAATAGGATACATACATTAATTCTCTTTAATTATGATTTGGTGAAAGTATTATTATATTGCACAAATATTGTGGTGAATTTTATCTAGCTATACAATTAAATGCTAAGTTTTACGGCACCTTTATAAATATTTTTCTTTCATTTTAGGAACTGTCCAGAGCAGCGTATGTTTGCTATGGGGATTTTCTCCTACTCTGGACAATTCTTAAAATGGACAGAGATGTCAGCAAAGAGCACTGTGGTCATGATGTCAGCAGAGAGCTCTGTGTTCCAAAAATAAAAGAATTTCCTCTGTAGTATTTAGCAGCTAATAAGTACTGGAAGGATTGATATTTTTTAATAGAAGTAATTTACAAATCTGTTTAACTTTCTGGCACCAGTTGATAAAAAAAATAAAAAATAAAGTTTTCCACCGGTGTACCCCTTTAATGGCAATGCATTTCCGTACACATTCCGTCAAAAGAATGCACATGTTCATTCTTTTGGCAGAGTCTGGTTCCGGAATATCTGGGTCGGGATCTCAGTGATGAGACCTTCACTAATCAGGAGAACGAGCTGGAAATGTTTTGGCGCACTTCGCTCCCCAGCTCACAGCGACCTGTGTCCTGCGGTTGATTAGAAGTCTATGATGCTGTCCAGAGAAGCTAGACGGACATCGCTGTGAACTGGGAGACATCTCAAAAGTTCTTTTTAAACGACAAGTACACTTTAAAAGCATTGGACTGGAAGCCACGCCTAATACCATAGGCCACGCTGAATCCGCTGCTGTGCTCACCCTTTGGTCCTCTTGTAGGTTGTTCCCACCGGACAAGGAGAGGGGATAAGGTAGAGCCTGCCAGCAAATTCTGGGTCCGGAACACAAACTTCAGATCTTAGATCTTGACTTAGCTTAAAGCCGTAATCACTGCAGAGAAAGAAGACACCAGGTTAGTGAAGACATCACCATGGTCCTCCATGGAAATGACACAGTATGGAACTTTCTAGAAGAGTTTTTCCCAACCAGGGTGCCTCCAGCTGTTGCAAAACTACAACTCCCAGCATGCTCAGACAGCCTTTGGCTGTATAAAAAGTAATACTACTCCACCAGAAGCCCCCCCCCCCCCCGGCTGACTGTCTCCACTATCCAGCACAAATATTACCCACAAACTCCTATTTGTAATATTTGGCTACATTGTATGAACATTCTGTACCATTCGAAGTCTTGTCTGGTGCACGAGCAGTTGGAGGTTGTAATCGGTCGGTCAAAGTCTTCTCCGTTGAAGCAGGTGGCGTGTGGGGTTCGCCTCTTGAAAACGGTTTTGCTTCCCAGCAGACATTCATTGCCGCGTTCATCAGAGGGAGACCACAGCTTGTAGTCGTTTTCAGTGCAGGGGACTCCTGGAGGACATCAATAGACAAAGGGTGAAATTCCACCCAACATCAGCTTCGGTGCTCCACTGTTCCTTCAGACCAGGGACTTACTGCTATGGGCAATGGCTGTAGGTTCCTGGACCAGAGGAGCAGTGGAGCACCGAAGCGGGGCAGTATGAGGGCTAACAACTATATGGGGGCACAGAGGGGGGCGCACAACTATATAGGGGCACAGAGGGGGGCGTACAACTATATGGGGACACAGAAAGGGGCCTACAACTATATAGTGGCATAGAGGGGGGCCTACAACTATATAGGGGCACAGAGGGGGGCCTACAACTATATGGGGACACAGAAAGGGGCCTACAACTATATAGTGGCACAGAGGGGGGCCTACAACTATATGGGGGCACAGAGGCAGGGTTACAACTATATTGGGGCATAGAGAGGGGCCTACAACTATATGGGGGCATGGGGGGGGCTACATCTATATGGGGGCACAGAGAGGGGCCTACAACTATATAGAGGCACAGAGGCGGGTCTACAACTATATAGGGGCACAGAGGGGGGCCTACAACTATATGGGGGCACGGGGGGGGGCTACATCTATATGGGGGCACAGAGAGGGGCCTACAACTATATAGGGACACAGACGGGGGCCTACAGCTATATGTGGGCACAGAAAGGGACCTACAACTATATGGGGGCACAGAGGGGGGCCTACAACTATATGGGGGCACAGAGAGGGGCCTACAACTATGTGGGGGCACAGAGAGGGGCCTGCAACTACATGGGGGCACAGAGGGGGGCCTACAACTATATGGGGGCACAGAGAGGGGCCTACAACTATATGGGGGCACAGAGGGGGGCCTACAACTATATGGGGGCACAGAGAGGGGCCTACAACTATATGGGGGCACAGAGGGGGGCCTACAACTATATGGGGGCACAGAGAGGGGCCTACAACTATATGGGGGCACAGAGGGGGGCCTACAACTATATGGGGCACAGAGGGGGGCTACATCTATATGGGGGCACAGAGGTGGGGCTAAAACTATATGGGTAAAGTATGGGGAAACATTTTCAAAAATCATGCCCTCCATGCCACAAATAGCTAGAAAAGTAAAACAGTTATAGCCATGTGACCAGTACATGCAGAAAAAAAAAAACCTTAAAGCTTTTAGCAGTCTTTAAAACTCAGAATACATCAGTGGGAAGGGGTTAAGATGGAATAAAACATAACACGAGTGATCTTCTGTGGTGCCGCCCGCCGCTGTGGTTTTCCGTAGAAACAGTTCCAGGAAGATTTCTTAAAATTGCTTCTTTAAAGAAATTGTGGTGGCGACCACAAAAATCGCAAAATTTAATATGAAGTGTTTTTTTTTTATTTTTTTTGTGGGGAGGCGATGAGGGGTGTGGGTTTGTGCAGCTCTGTGATCTTATGGGTGTAATTGCCCATAATATTCCTAAAGTGCAAAAAGTAAGCGGGGGGTGGTCACAAACTATGGCAGGTGTCATGTGTGGCAGAAATAAGGGGGAGGGGGATACTATTGTCCAACCCCTGACTGGCATTTTAGGGTCAATTTAGTTAGAATCAGGACTCTATACCAGTGTTTCCCAATGAGGGTACCTCCAGCTGTTGCAAAACTACAACTCCCAGCACGCCCGGACAGCCTTCGGCTGTCCGGGCATGCTGGGAGTTATAGTTTTGCAACAGCTGGAGGCACCCTGGTTGGAAAATACTGCTCTATACACACAGCAGTAATATCCAATGCTCTATGACAGTGGTCTCCAACCGGTGGCTCTGCAGCTGTTGCAAAACTACAACTCCCAGCATGCATGAGAGGGTCACAGATTGGAAACCACTGCTCTATGAAATAAAAGTCCATACCAAGGACATCGCTGGTGTTGACTTGTAATATGACCCAGCTGTGGCCCTTATGGACATAAGATCCAAAAATGGTGAACACGGTGCTTTTCTCTCCAGGCTCAGTCAGTAACCCGTAGACGATCAGCGAGCTGTCCGAAAAATTAAAGGGTTTCCACGTCTCCCCTTCATTTGTGCTGTACCTAGAATATAAAAAATAAATAAAAAAAGAGGTGAAGGTAAAAGATGAGATAATCCAGAGAACCCTTCAGGGTAAAGGAGTACTCCAGGAATAAGTAGCTGATCCTGGGGGGTCCGACCACCGGGGCCCCCCCGCGATCTCCAGGACAGGCCCCATGGCGCGCTCAGTGAGGAGGTAGACGGCGCGTGCTTCATTCATTTCTATGGAAGCGCCAATGATGCCCGAGAGCTAGATTCGGGTCTTTTTGACTCTGCCATAGAAATTAATGGAGCGCATGCCTCCAAGCGCTGGGTCCTGCCTGGGTGATCGCAGGGGGCCCCAGCGGTCAGACCCCCGTGATCAGCTACTTATACCCTATCCTGCATATAGGGGATGAGTTAATTTTCGCCGGAGAAAAGGGGTACTCCCCTGGAAAACTTTTTTTTTTAATCAACTGGTGCCAGAAAGTTAAACAAATTAGTAAATTACTTATATTTAAAAATCTTAATCCTTCCAGTACCTATCAGCTGCTGTATGCTCCACAGGAAGTTATTTTCTTTTTGAATTTCCTTTTCTGTCTGACCACAGTGCTCTCTGCTGACACCTCTGTCCATTTTAGGAACTGTACAGAGCAGGAGAGGTTTGCTAAGGGGATTTGCTCCTACTCTGGACAGTTTTTAAAACGAACAGAGGTGTCAGCAGAGAGCACTGTGGTCAGACAGAAAAGACATTCAAAAAGAAAAGAACTTCCTGTGGAGCAAATAGAAGCTGATAAGTACTGGAAGGATTAAGATTTTTTAATAGAAGTCATTTACAAATCTGTTTAACTTTCTGGCATCAGTTGATTTAAAAAAAATAAAATAAAAAATAAAGTTTTCTACCGGAGTACCCCTTTAAAGACAATGGTTGGTGCTCATCACAACGTACTTTAATTGGTTGGTCTCCACCCCTTGTGCAATCGCCACCAACACGCCGCCGTGATCTCCCCAAGTGCAAAAGTGGGGTCCGAGGAGAGACTGCAAAACAATATGTAACATAATAAATAAAGTGCATCGAGGAAGCAGAGAAATGAGAACGGAGGAGAATAAGAAGACCCTTACCTCTCTCCACCTCACCCCCGCACTGCTGGACACATACAGGTTAATCTTACTGATGGTATCTTTCCCCACTGAACCTATAAAGACAGAAACAATTGTAAGGCTGGATGCACACCTCATTGTTGTCTCTGTTTTGCTGTTTCCTTTACACAACGTTTAACCCCTTAAGGACGCAGGCCGTACCTGTACGCCCTGGTCCCGTTAGTGTGGTTTAAAGCGTTCTCACGAGCAGGGAATGCTTTAAAGGGGTACTCCGGTGGAAAACTTATTATTTTTTTTTTTATATCAACTGGTGCCAGAAAGTTAAACAGATTTGTAAATTACTTCTATTAAAAAATCTTAATAATTCCAGTACTTATTAGCTGCTAAATACTACAGAGGAAATTATTTTCTTTTTGGAACACAGAGCTCTCTGCTGACATCATGACCACAGTGCTCTCTGCTGACATCTCTCTCCATTTTAGGAACTGTCCAGAGCAGAATTTGTTTGTTATGGGAATTTTCGCCTACTCTGGACAGTTCCTTAAAATGGACAGAGATGTCAGCAGAGAGCACTGTGGTCGTGATGTCAGCAGAGAGCTCTGTGTTCCAAAAAGAAAAGAATTTCCTCTGTAGTATTTAGCAGTTAATAAGTACAGGATTAAGGATTAAGATTTTTTTTAATAGAAGTAATTTACAAATCTGTTTAACTTTCTGGCACCAGTTGATTTAAAGAAAAAAAATAGTTTTCCACTGGAGTACCCCTTTAAGGGTGCGTTCCCACCTGGCATATTAAGCTGCGTATTTGCTGCTGCGTATGTTATTTCCCATTGAGGGCAATAGGTAGGAAAATACGTGGCAGCAAATACACAGCAAAAAACGCCAGGTGGGAACGCACCCTAAACCTGGTGGGTCCCGACTGCCATCAGCAGCCAGGATCCAGAGTTAATGCCGGCAATCACCGATCGGGCCGTTTCCCGGCATTAACCCTTTAGACGCCACGATCAAAGTTGATCGTGGCGTCTAAAATGAAAGTGAAAGCGGAGCCGATCGGGACCATCGCGATGTTGGTGTCAGCTGCAGAGCCATAGGCTGCGTCAGGACATGCTGGGAGTTGTGCTAGTTTTGGGTCAGTGGCTCTTTAGCGCACTGGTCTACAACCTGTGACTCTGCATCTGGTGTAGAACCACAACTCCCAGGCTGTCAGGGGGTTCCAGTCAGCACTGCTCCAGTCCGGCTATTCCTTGTAAAGTCTTTCCTGTTTTTGTGCATTACCTGTGCAGACGGCTGCAGACCCGATTACATTTGACTCTATAGCATTGTTGTATATGAGGTTACACAACCAACTCCGGCGAGCGGCATCCACCGTTTTCCGCACTACTTTCCCTGTAGTTACACTATGAAGCGCCTTTGTTTCCTTTTCTAGATTACTCACAGGCTGTCGGGGCATGCTGGGAGTTATAGTTCTACACTAGCTACAAAGCCACAGGTTGCAGATCACTGCTCTATAGTGCCGCTAGGAGTTGTATTTTTGAAACAGCTGGAGGCACACTGGTTGGGAAATACTGCTCTATTTACTAGAGGACGTATGAGGCTGACACTCAGATATCTGCAGTTGATGTGCAGCGGATCCACATAATAAGTCCCATTTTATAGAGTTAATGCATCTGACGCTATTACACTGACCAGGATCTGTGGAAATAAGAGGCGTGCTACTTATTCTCTCCGTTTTTTCATTTCTGTTCTGTGGACTACAATCTGCATATTTGTTTTCCAAAATCCCCCAATCACATGGATTGTAAGCGGCTTGTCTTAGAACATGCACCAAAAGCCGAGTCAAGGTCCAAATGTGTGCGTAGGGCAGTGTTTCCCAACCAGGGTGCCTCCAGCTGTTGCAAAACTACAACTCCCAGTATGCCCGGACAGCCAAAGGCTGTCCGGGCATGCTGTGAATTGTAGTTTTTCAACAGCTGGAGTCACCCTAGTTGGAAAACACTGGCGTAGGGCCTCAGCACATTACAACCTGATCACCGAACATGTGATACCCGGGGGACACAGGACCATGAGGGTTTGTGGATTTTGCTGTAAAAATCTGCAGTGAATCTACAACCAGACTCACAGCAGATTTTATTTTTATTTATTATTTTTTTTATACATCCAACAATACCATCATCATCATCATCATCATAGACACACACAAACCTGTCGCTGCGATTAATCCTGGTGCAGACTCCTTGGAGACAATGGGCATAACTCTTCCTTGTGAGGTCACCTGACTGAGCTGATGCGCCAGGCGTAGCTGACATTCCTTTGAGCTCTGGAATAGAAGAGAGTCTGCTAATAAATATATATATATATATATATATATATATATATATATATATATATAAATAAAAACTAAATAATCCTTGCAGCACACCCATATAGTGCAAAGCAGTGAAGGTTTATTAAAGGGGTACTCTGGTGAAAAAAACTTTTTTTTTTTTTTAAATCAACTGGTGTCAGAAAGTTAAACAGATTTGTAAATTACTTCTATTAAAAAATCTTAATCCTTCCTGTACTTATTAGCTGCTGAATACTACAGCGGAAATTCTTTTCTTTTTGAAACACAGAGCTCTCTGCTGACATTACGAGCACAGTGCTCTCTGCTGACATCTCTTTCCATTTTAGGAACTGTCCAGAGCAGCATATGTTTTCTATGGGGATTTCCTTTTACTCTGGACAGTTCCTAAAATGGACAGAGATGTCAGCAGAGAGCACTGTGCTCATGATGTCAGCAGAGAGCTCTGTGTTTCAAACGGAAAAGAATTTCCACTGTAGTATTAAGCAGCGAATAAGTACAGGAAGGATTAAAAAATTTTAATAGAAGTAATTTACAAATCTGTTTAACTTTCTGGCACCAGGTGATTTAAAAAAAAAAAAAAAAAAGGTTTTCACCGGAGTACCCCTTTAACCCATAAGGACAATGCAACTTTTCAGCAGCATCACGCCGCCATTCTCAAGCATTCTCTGCGTGATGCTGCTGAAACGTCGCATTATCCTTATGGGTTAATAAACCTTCACTGCTTTGCACTATATGGGTGTGCTGCGAGGATCATTTTGTTTTGGATTTATCTTCATGGTCTGCGATTGGGACCGTGTACCTTACCTGCCTGCACCCCAAGAGATTTTGGATTCGGTTGTGCTGTCTCTACCTTGCTGTGTGTATGTATATATATATATATATATATATATATATATATATATATATATATATATATATATATATATAGAACTTAGAAAAGCAGCACATCCACAGATTATCAGCAGCAAATTCCACTAAGGTGCACGCAGTCATAGGAGACTTGGTAAAGGACTCCCACTTCAATACAAAAGATAAAACCGCAGCACACATGAATAACTTGGTGCAAAAAGAGGTGATTTATTCCATCCACAGCAAAAATTTATCAGGTGCAACGTTTCGGTAGTCTCACACCAGCATCTTCAGGCATGCCTGAAGATGCTGGTGTGAGACTACCGAAACGTTGCACCTGATAAATTTTTGCTGAGGATGGAATAAATCACCTTTTTTTGCCCCAAGTTACTCCGGTGTGCTGCGGTTTTATCTTTTATATATATATATATATATATATATATATATATATATATATAGGATCCAACAATAACGCAGCACTCCAAAGAACGGTGAAAAAAGTGTTGGATTATTGGATCATGTGACTTGTTCGCGCGACAGCTCTGGACTGGGACCGCTTCCTGCACAGGCGCAGTGGTGTTTTCACCCACGCCACTGGACGCCATTAAACGAGTACAGAGCGGGTAAGAGTCAAACTCCCCATTTCATTATATTATATATGTATAATTGTATTGTACAGCTGCTATGTATCAACATAATGTCAGTGGAGTATCCAATTTCGAGCGCAGCTATGTTTTAATACACTTGTATGCACTAATATGCACGAATTTGCACTTTAATATATAAAAGATGCACTGAAGATCTATGATATATACACAAGGGACGATATATGTATACACTGTTTACAAAATTTTAATGTTTTTATGTAATGAGCACTTAATCGAAATTTGTATGATGTTTAATGCACATGGGTATTTAAACCCCCTATTGATGTGTGACACTAAGCTTGAAAATGGCTCCATAGGAGCAGAAACGTTGCTTGTACTGATGTGACAGGAATAAGCCAACACTTTTTTCACCGTTCTTTGGAGTGCTGCGTTATTGTTGGATCCTATCTAAACTGAGGACTTTTGGTCAAGAAGTTTTTTGGACGCTGGCACCCACACACTGAGGCTGAGTAGTGCTGCAATACTTTTTTGGCTTTTATATATATATATATATACATACATACATACATAAACATATATACACATCATATATATTTATTTATATGATCAGTGGGGGGGTAAACATTGGGGGAGATTTATCAAAAAAATGTCCAGAGGAAAAGTTGCTGAGTTGCCCATAGCAACCAATCAGATTGCTTCTTTCATTTTGCAGAGGCCTTTTCAAAAATGAAAGAAGGAATCTGATTGGTTGCTATGGGCAACTCAGCAACTTTTCCTCTGGACAGGTTTTGATAAATCTCTCCCCGTTGTTTCTGGGGTTTATAGTCGTAACGACCCGATAAATTGTAACAACTTACTGTGCAGCGTGCCGCCTCCCCGTAGCCACTATACCCCGGCGCCAGGAGATATTCCCAAGTTCCACCTTTGTCGAAGGTAATGACCGAGGCCACGTTCTCCTTGGACAGAGGCCCCGAGAGGGTATTGGCGATGTAGACGCCCCTCACACCTTTCATGCGGTGGATGTCTGCAAACGGCTCATTCTCAAGATACCTGGTGACAAATTACATTAAGAAAAATAAAACACCTGTTACTGTCGAAAATATCTCTTCATCAGTGTTTCTCAAGCGCGGTCCTCAAGACCCCCCAACAGGTCATGTTTTCTGGATTTCCTTAAAGGGGTATTCCAGACAAAACTTTTTTTTATATATATCAACTGGCTCCGGAAAGTTAAACAGATTTGTAAATTACTTCTATTAAAAAATCTTAATCCTTCCAATAGTTATTAGCTTCTGAAGTTGAGTTGTTTTTTCTGTCTAACTGCTCTCTGATGACTCACGTTCCGGGAGCTGTGCATGATGGGAGAATATCCCCATAGGAACTGCACAGCTCCCGGGACGTGAGTCATCAGAGAGCAGTTAGACAGAAAACAACAACTCAACTTCAGAAGCTAATAACTATTGGAAGGATTAAGATTTTTTTAATAGAAGTAATTTACAAATCTGTTTAACTTTCCGGAGCCAGTTGATATATAAAAAAAAGTTTTGGCCTGGAATACCCCTTTAATCTTTCATAGGTGATATAATTATGGTCAGTGAATCCGGCATCACCACAAATATATCACCTATGAAAGACTAAGGAAATCCGAAAACATGACCTGTTGGGGGGTCTTGAGGACCTTGCTCTACCTAGCGCAACATGACAACAAAGTATCAGTGAAAATTAGAGTTATCAGAACCTTGATCTGCCGCTTTAAAGGGGTACTCCGGTGGAAAACTTTTTTTTTTTTTTTTTTAATCAACTGGTGCCAGAAAGTTAAACAAATTTGTAAATGACTTCTATTAAAAAAAAATCTTAATCCTTCCAGTACTTATTAGCTGCTGAATACTACAGAGGAATTTTTTTTCTTTTTGGAACACAGAGCTCTCTGCTGACATCACGAGCACAGTGCTCTCTGCTGACATCTCTGTCCATTTTAGGAACTGTCCAGAGCAGCATATGTTTTCTATGGGGATTTTCTTCTACTCTGGACAGTTCCTAAAATGGACAGAGATGTCAGCAGAGAGCACTGTGCTCGTGATGCCAGCACAGAGCTCTGTGTTACAAAAAGAAAATAATTTCCTCTGTAGTATTCAGCAGCTAATAAGTACTGGAAGGATTAAGATTTTTTTTAATAGAAGTAAATTTACAAATCTGTTTAACTTTCTGGCACCAGTTGATTTAAAAAATTAAAAAAAAGTTTTCCACCGGCGTACCCCTTTAAAGCATTTTGTCATTAAAGGGGTACTCCAAAGGATAGGGGATAAAATGTTTGAACGTGGGGGGACCCCCTGCGATCTCCTTGCAGTCACCCGGCGCTCTGAACATTATGTTCAGAACGCTGGGTTCAGGTGGCTGTTGTCATGACATCACGCCATGCCCCCTCCATTCATGTCTATGGGAGGGGACGTGACTGCCGTCACGCCCCCTCCCATAGACATGAATGGAGGGGGCGTGACGTCTCGAGGGGGCAAGTTATTAGCTGCGAAAGCTAGCGGCTTTGTGCTCTGCTTCCCAGTTGGCCAACAGATCCGCTCAATTCTCTGCTCTCAGAAATGGACGGATCTCTCAGCCAGCAGGGAAGAAGAGCGAAGTGCCGCCCACTTTCCCGGCTACTAAGGGTACATTCACGCTGCGTAATTCCTACAGAATTCCTCGCGGTGAACATTAACATCAGTGTGAATGGGTTTTCCGCGAGACCCGTTCATACTGAGGAATTTAAGCGGCGGACAATTATGCCGCTGAAATTGTTCCGTGCTAAGAATGAACATGTTAATTCTTTGCGCGTAAGTACGCGACCACTGCATAGCCATCAAAGGTGACAGCTCAGTGCCGCACGGTCCAACCACCAAACTGTTGTCGGCGGCGGCGGCCGCCAGATGGACTGGTCACAAAAGCCACAAGTCGGCAAGACTGCAACCGGAAATTTTTTATTCTGGATGGATTTTTGGCAACGGCTCGCGCACATTACGTGTTCCAGCACAAACCTTGTCGCTTTCAGTAGCGGAGATCTTTGGCCATGTGAAGCCTGTCGCGGCCAAAATCACCCATCAGCCCTAATGAGGGTTATGTTCCCAGGGTGCACACGGTGGAATTTTTCGCGGCAGATGTTAATGCCGTGGAAATCCCGATTCCGGTATCCGCAGAAAGAATAGACCTTTCTAATATTTCTGCGGATTTTGCTGGGAAATGCATTGCCCTCTATGAGACAGTGCGTTTCTGAGCGGTCCTAGAGCCTGCCGGATGATTAAAATGTGAGGAATGTCCGCCTGTATTTTCCGGGGGGGGGGGGCGGACATTCCACAAATTTTCCTACCGTGTGAACGTACCCTAAGGTAGGCTGCTGGAGGTTTTCGTACAGAGCTGTTTGCTTGGTGCCTTAGGACACTATGATGTTGAGCATAAAACACACGACGCCAGGTACCTGACAAGCGTCTCCTTCCCACCTCCGGGGTTAAAGTACAAGATGTTCTCCAGGGAGAGGGAGAAGCGCAGACCCTCCACTTCGGATATATACAGGTTTGTTACATTGTTGCTGTGCTTGACACATACGAACACCTGATCCTCGGAGACGTCAGTGACGTAATATTCCTGGGGAGGAAGCAGAAGAAAATCAGGTCGGGAAAATAATGGCACCGTATATGCTGGAATGTCACAGATCCTGGGCTGTCGGGCAGTATAGCAAGTTTTAAACCAAAGTTTTCCAACCAGGGTCCCTCCAGCTGTTGCAAAACTACAACTCCCAGCAGTTTTGCAACAGCTGGAGGCTCCCTGGTTGAAACAATTTGGTTGAACAAATTTTAAATCTATGTTTTCCAACCAGGGTGGCTCCAGCTATTGCAAAACTACAGCTACAAGCATGCCCGAACAGCCAACAGCTGCCCGGCCATGCTGAGAGTTGTAGTTTTGCAACAGCTGGAGGCGCCTTGGTTGAAACAATTTGGTTGAACAAATTTTAAATCTATGTTTTCCAACCAGGGTGGCTCCAGCTGTTGCAAAACTACAACTACAAGCATGCCCGGACAGCCAACAGCTGTCCGGGCATGCAGAGAGTTGTAGTTTTGCAACAGCTGGAGGCTCCCTGGTTGAAACAATTTGGTTGAACAAATTTTAAACCAATGTTTTCCAACCAGGGTGCCTCCAGCTGTTGCAAAACTACAACTCCAAGCATGCCCGGACAGCCGCTGGCTGTCCGGGCATGCTTAGAGTTGTAGTTTTGCAACAGCTGGAGGATCAATGGTTGAAAAAAAAAATAGGTTGCAAGAATTTTAAACCAATGGTTTCCAACCAGAGTGCCTCCAGCTGTTGTCAAAATACAACTCCCAGTATTCCCAGACAGCAAACGTCTGTCCGGGCATGCTGGGAATTGTAGTTTTGCAACAGCTGGAGGCACTCTGGTTGAAAAACAATGTAAATTAAAACACATACTCTGCAGCTATTTTTTTCATTATTTTATAAATCAGAGCGATGCATAGGAGACTCACCGTGATCGGATGCCTGGTTATGAACTGCGCCGACTGCATCGGTTTGCGGTTGTAGGAGACCCAGAGCTGCACCGAGGACTGATCCTTACTGCCCAGCAAATGCTACAGGAAAACAAGGGAGAGGAACATAAGACACATAAGTGATAGTACAGACGGCAAAGGACGACTAATTAGAGATGAGCGAACTTACAGTAAATTTGATTCGTCACGAACTTCTCGGCTCGGCAGTTGATGACTTTTCCTGCGTAAATTAGTTCAGCTTTCAGGTGCTCCGGTGGGCTGGAAAAGGTGGATACAGTCCTAGGAAAGAGTCTCCTAGGACTGTATCCACCTTTTCCAGCCCACGGAAGCACCGGAAAGCTGAACTAATTTATGCAGGAAAAGTCATCAACTGCCGAGCCGAGAAGTTCGTGACGAATCGAATTTACTGTAAGTTCGCTCATCTCTACGACTTATCTGCCCATATGACTGATACATGAAACATATATGGAGAATATACAGTAAAACAGCGAGGAAGTTAAGTGCATTGCTCTGTTTTCCTAATGTGGAGTTACATCTTGTTCTGTTATTTTAAAATATTAAACCCTAAAAAAAAAAAAAAAAAAATACATAATAATAAGCTAATACCATAACTTTTTTTTATAATACAGGATATAATTCAGGATCAGTACAGGATAAGTAATGTAATATATGTACACAGTGACCTCACCAGCAGACTAGTGAGTACAGCTCTGAAATATAATACAGGATATAACTCAGGATCAGTACAGGATAAGTAATGTAATGTATATACACAGTGACATCACCAGCAGAATAGTGAGTACAGCTCTGGAGTATAATACAGGATATAACTCAGGATCAGTACAGGATAAGTAATGTAATGTATATACACAGTGACATCACCAGCAGAATAGTGAGTACAGCTCTGGAGTATAATACAGGATATAACTCAGGATCAGTACAGGATAAGTAATGTAATGTATGTACACAGTGACCTCACCAGCAGAATAGTGAGTACAGCTCTGAAATATAATACAGGATATAACTCAGGATCAGTACAGGATAAGTAATGTAATGTATATACACAGTGACATCACCAGCAGAATAGTGAGTACAGCTCTGGAGTATAATACAGGATATAACTCAGGATCAGTACAGGATAAGTAATGTAATGTATATACACAGTGACATCACCAGCAGAATAGTGAGTACAGCTCTGGAGTATAATACAGGATATAACTCAGGATCAGTACAGGATAAGTAATGTAATGTATATACACAGTGACATCACCAGCAGAATAGTGAGTACAGCTCTGGAGTATAATACAGGATATAACTCAGGATCAGTACAGGATAAGTAATGTAATGTATATACACAGTGACATCACCAGCAGAATAGTGAGTACAGCTCTGGAGTATAATACAGGATATAACTCAGGATCAGTACAGGATAAGTAATGTAATGTATGTACACAGTGACCCCACCAGCAGAATAGTGAGTACAGCTCTGGAGTCTGGCCACTAGAGGGAGCATCTTCCTGTGAGTCTGCTGAGTGTGGAGGAAGTCGTTTGCTGGATTGTTTGGTGTGTGTGCGCTCTGAGCTCTGCCGTGTCATCTGTGCCGGACAGCGTTCTTCCTTCCCCAGAGGGAGAGCGTGTGTTCAGGCATGAGCGAGGAGAGGAGAACCCCAACACCTGCCCCCCGAATCAGGTCCGCGGGGGGCAGGGGGAGCCAGCGACCAGGTGTGGAGGGACCAGCGTCAGGAAGTGCATCAGAGGTCTCCGGGTTGAGGCGCTCTGCCAGGAGGTGCAGCGATGCATCTCCAGCCACCCCTGAACCCGTAGAGACAAAGAGCAGCCGCAAGGCTGGCCCTGCAAGTTGTGGGACTACAAGTGCAAGAAGTTCCGGGAGCACAGGTACTGTGACAACAAGGCCTGACAATGTGGACTGTGATACTCCTCCTGGAGCAAAGCTAAATGCCCACGGATGTGTGGAGGAGGATTGGGGGATGCCTAGGGCCCGGGAGTCTGGAGTCCCCCATAACTCTCGTGTGGCAGAACACATCCGTGGATATGAGGAAGCAAGGGGCAGCTTGTATAGGCTCCAGGAGGAGGTACGGGAAGCAAAAGCCCTGATGGAAACTGCGGCGAAACGACAGAAAGCTGAGCTGTCAGCCCGGATTAAACAGCTGAAAAATGAAATAAGGATACTGGAGAAGAAGAGAACTTTTATTTTAGAGAACAGCGGGCCATTTAGGGAAAAACTTTTAAATGAAGACCGCTTTCATACAATGGAGAGAGAGAAGCAGAGACGGCTGAGGGGGCTTCAGCCACGGGTGGAGGAGGAAGGAGACGCTGCGGAGGCCGATAATGTTGAGCCAAATCCACCCGGGGGTCTGCAACATCTCACCCCATACAGTGGGCTCCCTGCAGGGCAAGTGGCGATGTCATCTGGCCGTGGCTCTGGCGGTTCGGGGGATGAGAGCAGCACCAGTCACCAGGGAGGGGCGCTGATGGCCCAGATCCAGCTCCTGGAGTCCCCAGGTCGCCTCCAGGACTTCACGTTTGGGGATGAGTTACCAGAGGAGGCACCTGGGGGAAGGAAAAAGAAGCTAAAGAAGACCAAGCTCCAGGAGCAGGTAACATTTGTATATACCCCCCTCCCTGAGCCCCCCGGACTGGCCGCAGGGTCAGCTCACTGTGTGAACCCCATTTCTCAGCCCAGCCTGAGTTCTACTGTGGACTCAGTGCAGGAGAGTGGGGAGAGTATGGAGTCTAGTGTGGCGGTGAGCTCCATCGCTGTTTGTAGTAACAGTGGTGGAGCAGACAATGTATCGGCTGTGAGGTCGGACAGTGATATTTGCCCAGCGATGGGCATGGATGGCTCTGGCACATTGGGCTGCTCCCTAACGGGAGGGGGGGGCGGCTTTGTGCCAGAGTCAGCTGCGGGAGCTCCGGTGGCTCTGAGCGTTGGCACTGCTGTTCCTTTGGAGCAGCGGTGTCATCGTGAAAGAGCTGCTGGGGCCAAGATGTCTTCGCCTCCCAGAAAGACTGGACTAAAACCTTTATTTTGTATTGGCGCCGCTTATCCAGAACAGCGGCGCCCAGGAGCAGAAAACTCCAGTACTGATGAGGCGGAGGGTACCAGTAAAAACAGGGCTGGGGCCACTAATAAACAGGCTAGGCAGGCTTCCCGGTCCTTGTATAAAGGACCGGTGACCTGTCCTGTGGTGGTGGCTCCAGCTCTGGTACCCAGTGATGCTGATGGTACACTATCTGCACCAGAACGCACCGGTCCAGCCAGTATGAATGAGGAGGTTAATGTTGGAGTGAATTGTAGTATGGGCTGTAGCACGGGTGGAGGTATGGGGGGCACATCAGCTAAAACAGGCAATAATGGTGTGAGTATGGATTATGTGGAGGAGGGTGGTGAAGGGGCACAGATTAGTGGTGGGGATGTAGGGCCTGGTCCAGTTGCACCCCCAGCGGTGGCAGCACCGGTACGCAGCTACGCAAATGTCACCGCTGGGGGGAGGGGGGCACCTTCCTCGTCTTCTGGCTCTGGGGGGGGCAATTTGCAGCAGCGTCTCCTGGGGGCCTTAAGGAGAGGGGAGAGATCAATCAATGTAGAGGGTAGGGAGGTTGATCTATCCTTTTGGATAGAAAGACATGGTCTTTCAGCCTTCCGAGAGGAAAGAGGGGGGGATACTGTGTGGTCCCTCCCAACAGCCGGGCCAGGTGGTCTCCGAAGGAATGTGGTCCGGCTGAGGTGGAGAGGCAGTGATACATGTCCTCCAAGATCTAAAGTTGTTGAGCTTCTGCTGAAGTTGGGCTTTAAGGCAGCTGACATCTACGCCTTAATACATCCTTATGGTACCCCAGAGTTCGATATCAGCTTTGTTCGGCCAGAGGGGCTTGAGCTCTTCTGGTCGAATTATGAGCTGGTAAAGAATGAGCCCGGCTGGCGAGACTTTGCCATTCAGGCGGTGTCTCGCCAAAACAATGTCAAGAAAGTGACCGTTTTAACCCGTAACGAATCACTTTCTTGTATTGACATCATGACGTGGCTAGGTCGGTATGGAGAGGTGGTGGAGGTCCCAAAAAAGAACAGGGATGAATATGGCATCTGGTCAGGGGCCTGGACGTTTATGGTCAAGCTTAAGCTTTCAGGAAACACCGTTACCCATATACCATCTGCGACCTTCCTCGGAAGGGATCGTATCCAGATCTTCTACCAGGGTCAGCCGAAGCTCTGTCACAGATGTGGTGACCCCACACATTTTAGTGCCAATTGCACTGTGCAGAAGTGCACTCTGTGTGGGGAAATAGGCCATCTCGCTGCATCTTGTGCAGAGATTAGGTGTCACCTGTGTGGTGACTTAGGTCACCCATTCAGTCGCTGCCCTCGTTCCTTTGTCAACGCGGTTGTTGCCCCAGTGGGGGTAAGCCATGAGGTGAACTCTGCTGGGGGGATGGCTGGCGGGGATGAAGGGGTGCAGGGGCCAGGGAAGAAAAGTAAGCAGAAGACGCCTGCCCAACTGAGGCGTCTCAAGAAGCGTCAAAGGGATAGGGAGATTCGGGAGTCACAGGAGCATCAGCCAGCTGAGGTGGCTTCTGATCCTGTCCCTGCGACCAGTGTTACTGCTGAGGCCCTGGGGGATAGTGAACTGGATGAGGAGACTGGAAGGATCCACAAAGAGGAGGATACTGTCTCCTCGCTGTCCTCCCATGGTGGGAGCGCAGATGAGGACAGAGGGAGATGGGCAGAAACAAAGCGGGGTACTCGGAGGAATAAGAAAAAGGGAGATTTAAAATCTTCTCCCACCCGCCAGATGCCAAAGGAAGGTACAACTGACCCCCCTCTGATTGGTCTCTCCAACCGGTTCCGAGCCCTCCGCGACATTTCCTCTTCGGAGGAGGAGGCTGGGGGTGAGGTTCCGGATGTTGCGGTGGGGCCCACAGGGGACCCTGAGTCCTCTCTCCCTGGGGAACCTATGTCTTCAGGGGGGGGGGACTGGCTCAGAGTCAGGGGACGAGGAAAATGTAAATAAAGGGAAAATGGACACATCCATCTCACTAAAAAGGGGTAAACCATCATCTGATGAGGAGGGTGGTGGGGTGGATGGGAAGGATGGTGGGAAAAAGAAAGCTGTCTAACTCAATCACCCTTGATGGCGGCACCCTCTCCGTTGACTCTGGCATCCATTAATGTTGCCAGCATAAAGTCAGATACGGCTCGATTTGCGGCCTATGATTTTTTTGCCCATATTAATGCTGATATTTTATTTTTGCAAGAGACCAGGCTAACAGATATGTCATCTATCTACAAGGCTAAAAGAGAGTGGAGGAATGGGCCCTCCTACTGGTCTCTTGGGGCCGAGCCGTATAGCGGAGTGGCGGTCCTTTTTACCGCAGCGGTAGAATGCCGACGGGTTATCGAGTTAGAAATGGGGAGGTGCCTGATCTTAGATGTCCTCATGAAGGGACAAGAACTTCGCCTTATTAACATCTACGGCCCACAGTCTAAGTGGGACCGGAAGTGTCTCTTTATGAGGATCAAGCCCTATCTTTTTACAAGTCGGCAGGTGGTCTTTGGAGGGGACTTTAATGCTGTCACGAGGCCCCAAGACAGGGGAGGTGCCAGAGACAAGCTGACTTATGATAGCGTCGCCCTAAATAGCATAGCGAGTGAGGCTCGCCTGGTGGATGTCCACATCCGGCACACCCCAGGCCACGCGGGATTCACCTATCATAGGGGTAGTTGTAGGTCTAGGATAGATAGGTTTTATTTAAAGGAGGAGGCCGTCTCTTCAGCAGTGTCTGTTGTTGAGGTGGAGTTCTCCGATCACTGTTTAATTTTGTTTTCTCTGAATGTTACAGAGACCCCCCGGATGGGCAGAGGCTATTGGAAGCTGAATTCGTCTCTCTTGGAAGAAGCGGAGATAAGACAGTCCTTTGAGGATTTTCTTCAGAGCCAGGTACCATTGCTGGGCCTTTGTAGCAGTAAGTCAGAGTGGTGGGAGATCTTCAAAAAAAGGGTTGCGAGATTCTTCCGCCAGCTCTCAGGCCTCAGAAGCCTAAACAGGTACCGTTTGTACCAGGGCCTGAGGAAGAAACTTGAGCACCTTGTCTCGACTGGAGGTAGTCGTGATGATATCTCCAGAGTGAAATCCTTGCTGATGAGGTGTCAGTACGATAGGCACGCATCTTTGGTTTTTGAGAGGGATTACGGGAAGTACCGCTCGCCCGACCCTTACAGAAACTGCAAGATGTCAGTGAATAGTAAGGTAGTCTCAGGACTGATTGATAGTACGGGATCCTTGAAAAGGTCCAGATCAGGGATCTTGGAGGTCATCAGATCCTTTTACTCGCACCTCTTGGGAAGGAAGGATCTAGATCGGGATAAGGTGTCAGCTTTCTTGGCTGAAACCATCCCTGAACTAGGAGTAGACCCCTCTCTTGACGTTTTGACAGAGATGATCCGGGAAGAGGAAGTCAGGATGGCTATTGATGGGCTTGCCCTCAAGAAGTCACCCGGTCCAGATGGCTTAACATCTGAGTTCTATAAGACCTTTAAGGACACTTTGGTTCCCCTGTTGACCGAGGTATTTAATGAGTGTCTATCCTCGGGCACTCTGCCAAAGTCAATGAGGAGGTCAGCGCTGATCATCCTGTCAAAGGGTAAAGACCCGTTCCACATTGAGAATTGGCGTCCCATAGCGCTTCTCAATGTGGACCGAAAGATTCTGGCAAAAGTGCTGTTTAACCGGCTGGTGGAGTTTGCACCTCGGCTCCTTTCGGGGGCTCAGCATTGCTCTGTTCCGGGCCGCAGTACATTTAGTGCTGTGCTCAGTGTCCGAGAGGCTGTGGAGCAGGGTAGGGCTGGCCACTGGAAGGGGTACTTGCTGTCCTTGGATCAGGCAAAAGCGTTTGATCGGGTTAACCATGAGTACCTCTGGTCTGTTCTTCTGAGATATGGCCTGCCGGGGGGGTTTGTTGATTGGCTTAAGACCTTGTACGCAGGGGCAGAGAGTTTCCCGCTTGTGAATGGTTGGATTGGCTGCTCTTTTGAGGTTGGGTCTGGTGTCCGTCAGGGTTGTCCTTTGAGCCCGTTGCTGTACGTGTTTGCAATTGATCCTTTCCTTAGGAGGATTGATTGTGGACCGTTGGCGGGGGTGAGAATGGACCTGGCGGTGCCGGATTTGGCTCTGAGGGCGGTAGCGTATGCTGATGATGTCACCGTGTTTGTCTCCTCACAAGAGGAAGGCCAATGGGTGATGTCAGAGGTGGACCGCTACTCGGAGGCATCCGGGTCCAAGATCAACCGGGATAAGTGCGAGAGTCTCTGGCTGGGAGGGGGAGATCCTAATTTTGATCTCCCGGACGCCCTTCCAGAGCCCCAGGAATCTGCAAAAGTTCTCGGCATCGAATTTGGCCAAGGGGATTACCCCAAACAAAACTGGGACAGCAGGCTTAAGATCGCCGCTCAGAAGGTGGATCAGTGGAAGGGTTGGTCTTTGACCCTCCGGGAAAGGGTTAACCTGATCAAAACATTCCTGCTCCCTTTACTGATATACCTGGGCAGTGTATGCATGTTGCCAGAACCTCTTTGGACCCGGGTCTACAGTGTGTTCTTCCAAATGTTATGGGGGAACAGACTGAACCTAGTGAAGAGGGAGGTTACTTACCGTACAAGGAGACTAGGGGGGTTGTGTATGGTCAACCCTGTGGTATTCCTAGTGAATACCTTTCTTAAGACCAATATAGCAAACCTCTGGTCAGAGAGGGCTCCTCCGTGGGTATCCTCCTGTAGGGGATGGTTTTGGCCTTTCTTCCAGGAATGGGAGACAGGAGGGCAAGTGAAGGATCTTCGCACACCACACGGGCATCTCCCGGCTTACGCTACCCCGGTTCTGAAGGTTATTCGTCGGTGGGGTCTGGGGATGGGGGAGATTAGGACTCTGTCGAGGAAATTCCTTGACAAGAGGGTCCTGTCTTCTCATTTCCAGAGGCCATTGGCGCTCAAGGACTGCCCAAGTCGGGATCTGGAGGTGGGTTTAGAGCTTTTGAATTCTATCAGGATCCCCTTGAAGTTTTGGGACTTGACTTGGCGCTGCTTCCATGGGAAACTGTGTGTGAGGGACAATCTGAAGTGCAGGAGCTCTGATGACCGGGGATGTCCCCGCGAAGAGTGTGGAGGCATGCTGGAAAGCATGGAGCATTTTCTGCTTCATTGTCCCTTTAACACAGAGGTTTACACCAGGGTGGGCGCTTCCATTGGTTGGCCTCGGCTGGCCAGTCTCTCCTATGCGGAATGGGCCTATGGGGCATTCAGAAACCTTGGAGGCTGGGACCGGTGCACTTTATTCCTAGTCAGCTCAGTGGTTAGGTACTACACGTGGAACGCACGGTGTTTAGTGTCGACGCAGCGTAAAATCCTCCCTGTGGATGTGGTGGTTAGGAACATTCTCGGTGACCTGGTGAAGGTGCGTTCTCTGGAGTACGAGAGGCTGGGTGCTGGCAGGGCCTCTCGTCTATGGAGGGGCTCTGCCTTTAAAGTGCCTTAGCCTGTTGTCTCCCCCTGGTGGTGGGCTGATGCTGGCACATTAGTCTTTTTGTTTTGAGCAGTTGGTTTATGGTAATATAGGGCTTGCAGGCGCTGAACTTGAGCTTTAGGGGTTTGTTGTTTGGCTTATAGTGTTATATGTATTTGTTATTGTATTTATTGTTGTAGTCTATTTGTATACTTATATATTGTTAGTCTGTGTATATTTTATGTAATGTATATATTGTATATATTGTGTGATGCCACCTGGGGATTGGGTTTAGTTTAGGTTGGGTGGTGGGTTAAAAAGGGGGGAGGGGGTTTGTATGGGACTTTTATAAATACAGAAAATCCTGGACTGGTTCATGGACGTCTGGTAACATGTACTGGGGGCATGGGATGCGGGACCAGCTCAGGGCCAAAAAAAAAAAAAAAAAAAAAAAAAAAAAAAATAGAAAAATAAAAATAAGTGGTGTTATTTTGTTTGTGTTGGTTTTTATTATTTTGTATATATTATTATTGTTGTTGTTGTTGTTATTCTTTTGGTATATCACTGGTATTGGGTTTTTGGTATTGCAACTGGGCCAGGAAAATCACATTTAGTATTAGTGTATATTAGTGTATATAGTTTATTAGTATGGTATGGGTATTATGGGTATTATAGGAATATGTCTTTTGTAAATATTGTATATATTTGTTTGTGTGCAGGAATGAGTGTGGGGTGGACCGGTGTTGTATTTTATGCTATGGTGTTGGTTTTATGATCGTTATATTGATATGTTCTGTCGGATATGATATGTTTATGTTTTGTAATTTTTTTATTGTTATGTTTGAAATTTTAATAAAAGATCTACAGGATATAACTCAGGATCAGTACAGGATAAGTAATGTTATGTATGTACACAGTGACCTCACCAGCAGAATAGTGAGTGCAGCTCTGCCTGCGACCACTACCTAAAGCCCATCCTGTCAGTTCACAATGTGACCCCCTTCGCTGACATTGGATATGAAGAACCACAATTTATGCAGGCCAACATGGCAATCTTTGAATAAGGACATTTTTTTTGTACTCGCCGTAATATCTCTTTCTCGTAGCCTTCATTGGGGGACACCTATACTGATGGGTATATGCTCTTGCCACTAGGAGGCGTTGACACTAGGAAAAAAAAGCTGGCTCCTCCCTGGCAGGATATACCCGCCCACTCGAAGTGAGGTAATCAGGCTATCCGGACAAGAATGAAGACATGGGTGGGTGCTGTGTCCCCCAATGAAAGCTATGAGAAAGATTTTATGGTGAGCACAAAAAAAATCTCCTTTTCTCGGTCGCTCTTCATTGGGGGACACAGAGACCATGGGACGTACCAAAGCAGTCCCTGGGGTGGGAAGAACAACACCAGAGAAAGGTAGTCAGTCCGGAGACTGAACCCCAGCCGGCTGTAAGACTCACGGATGAGACCCTGGGCTACGGCTTCAGTCAGCTTTTGGCCACGCTGCATCATACCAGGCTAAGATAGCGGGCGAGCAGGGGCAGTGGGGGACCTGGACCCAGGGTACAACCTCCAGGCGCTGGCCGTTGATAATAAGGGGTTGACGGCCTATACCCTTGTGTTCTGTGCCCCTTTGTCACATATGGGGGAACAGGTAGCGCCATGCTCCTGGACCCCCACCTGAAAATGCGAAACAAAAGGGAGGTAAAAAAGCTAACGAAACAGCCCTTCCTAGAAAACAATAAAAAGAGACCAGGTCTGGGGAGCGCCAGACCTGTGTCCGCCTCCTACTGACACTAGCTAAAACTGATTTCCCTCACTTCCAGTGGGCGGGTATATCCTGCCAGGGAGGAGACGACCTTTTTTCTTAGTGTCAGCGCCTCCTAGTGGTCAGAGCATATACCCCATGGTCTCAACAAGCAAAAAGAAAAATAGCCAGCACAACAACCTAATACACGGGTGCACACTGCTGTGGCAGATACAGAGTATACAAAAAAAGAGGTTTGCAGCAGCACACATTGGTCAAAAAATTGAGGCTCTTAGCGCACTTTTTGATCAAACCATGTCCCCCCATCCACCACAGGGAGGTGGCCTCATTTAGGATGGGACCCTAGCACAAATTCGGAGTCTAACGCTCGTATACACTGCTGGGGTGAGTGGATACGAGCGTTAGGCTCAGAATTTTTGCTAGGGTCCCATCCTAAATGAGGCCACCTCCCTGTGGTGGATGGGGGGACATGGTTTGATCAAAAAGTGCGCTAAGAGCCTCAATTTTTTGACCAATGTGTGCTGCTGCGATCTTCTTTTTTTGTATAACCCATGGTCTCTGTGTCCCCCAATGTAGAGCGACCGAGAAAATAATGTTCAGCGTATAATGCTCAAATAGAAACTCAATGTACAGAGGTCCCTCAACATACGATGGTAATCCGTTCCAAATGGACCATCGTTTGTCGAAACGATCGTATGTTGAGGGATCCTTGCAATGTAAAGTATAGGACAGTGGTCTACAACCTGCGGACCTCCAGATGTTTCAAAACTACAACTCCCAGCATGCCCGGACAGCCAACGGCTGTCCGGGCATGCTGGGAGTTGTAGTTTTGCAACATCTGGAGGTCTGCAGGTTGCAGATCACTGGTAGAGGAAGTTGTACTCACCTGTCTCCGCCTCTCCGGACCGTCACTGCTGCCCTGGATGTCGCCCCCCGACGCTCCGGCAAGGCCTCTGCTTCCCCGGCATCTTCGCTCTCGTCGCCACCATCACGTCGCTACGCACGCCGCTCCTATTGTATGACGTGATGACGACCATGCAGGGGATCCAGAAGAGGACGTGCCGGAGCCCCGAGGACAGGTGAGTGATCGTCAGCGGACCACACGGGGCACCGTAAACGGCTATCCGGCAGTGGCTGAAGCAGTCTGCGCTGCCGGATAGCCGTTTATGCGATGGCCCCGACATACAAAAGCATCGTATGTTGATGCTGCCTTCAACATGCGATGTCCTCTGAGAGGCCATCTTATGTTGAAATGATCGTATGTCGGGGCCATTGTAGGTCGGGGGGTCACTGTATCAGGAATCGGAAGCTCAAAATCCCTTCAAATGCAGAACAACAAAACTGTGTCAAACCCTAATCTACAATGCAAAGCCCCATTCACAGAAAATTATTTAGATCAGCATTTGTACTCAAAACTGTGAAAAGATCAAAATACAGGAAGAGGTGCACATCTTTACAATATCTAGCAGCCCCCCCTTTCCAGCTAAACAAAGCAGAAGAAGGGAGAGCACGGCCATCCTCCATAAAAGAAAGGTCTATTGTTTCTGTAAAAATCTGCAAAATTTTTTGCAAACCAGGCGATATGTGCCAAAATGTGGGAAATTTTACTGACAGGCGCAGACTTTTACATTCTCTCCCCCCCTTCTCCACAGTCTTTAGTAGGCACATCAGAAAAGTAAGAAAAAAGATGGGGCTGACAAGTTTTGAGCACCTTCAGCCCTCGTTCATAATTCACTTTCTCTCTGTCTCCCACCCACAGCAGAGAGCACTGTGGCCGGACTCAAAAAGAACTACACAACTTCCTCTGGAGCGTACAGCAGCTGATAAGTACTGGAAGGATTAAGATTTTTATATAGAAATAAATTACAAATCTGTGTAACTTTCTGGCACCAGTTGATTTAGAAAAAAAAAAATTCCACTGGAGTACCCCTTTAAGGGAGTCTATACTAGACTATGATATAGAACTGAAAACATTTACGGGAACAGATATGTAACACAACTATAACTTAACAGAGGGAGTCATGGGACATGTGCATGTAAAACCTAATTCTTGTCCTACGCTCCCTATGCAGTCTAAGGCTAGGAATACACTACACAAGATCTCCCGTCTCCCGCTTATTCCATACGCATTCCGCCAAAAACAGTATAATGTAAACGGTCCAGCGGACCCCATCAATTTCAATGGCACGAGCAGAGTCGACTAGTGTACGCGCAGGACATATGCGTTGTTTTAACCAGACTCAAAAGTGAAGCAGCCTGCACGTTTTAGTGAATGCATCAAAACTCAGTCACTAGGTGACTCTGTTCGGGCCATTGAAGTCAATGGGGTCCGCAGTATATGTCGGCATGCTGGTTATGGCAGGATGCCGACAGATCCGACTAACATAGTGTAAACCTATCCTAACCTTATACTCACGTGCCTGTAAAGCCTACCCTGACCTGTACACTGTATAACAGCAGCGTATTAGAGTATATAACAGTATGTGCAGTGTATAACATTATTCAAAACCTGGAAGTGTCTAATTTTACCATGATTTTGCAATTCAGTTATTGTTTTTTTTTTTTTTTTTTTTACAGACTCTTTGTAAGAAAACAGTAATTCTTCATAACCTCGACAACATGGGCACATACACTGAGGGTGCATGTATTCTCAATCGGGAGAGGGGAATAAGCCACTGCCAGACTCCTTTGTCCTCCTCCAGACTCCTCTGCCCCCCCCCCACCCCCCACCCAAGTTCTCTGTCCTCCTCCAGACTCCTCTGTCCCTTCCTCCAGACCCCTCCTTCCTCTCCTCCAAACTCCTCTGTCCTCCTCCAGACCCCTCTGTCCCCCCCAGACATCTCTGTATCCCTTAGGCTCCTCTGTCCTCCTTCAGACCCCTTTGTCCCCCCCCCCCCCAGACATCTCTGTATCCCTTAGGCTCCTCTGTCCTCCTTCAGACCCCTTTGTTCTCCTCCAGATGCCTCTGTCCTCCCTCCAGACTACATTGACCCGGTCCAGACCCCTCTCTCCTCCTCCAGACTCCTCTATCCCCCTCCAGACTCCTCTGCCCCCTCCAGACTTTTTTCTCCCCCTCCAGGCTTCTCTGCCCAAACCCCCCAGACCCCTCTGCCCTCCAGACTCCTCTTCCCCAACCCCCCAGACCCCTCTGTCTCCTACACCAGACTCCTTTCTCTCTCCCCCTTGCCCCAGACCCCTCTTTCTCCCTTCAGACTACATTGACCCCCTCCAGATGACTCTGTCCCTTTCTCCAGACCCCTCTTTCCTCTCCTCCAAACTCCTCTGTACCCTCCTCCAGACTCTCTGTCCACCCCAGACATCTCTGTATCGTGCAGACGCCTCTGTCCTCCCTTCAGATTCCTCTATCCTCCTCCAGACTCTTCTATCCGCCTCCAGACTCCTCTGTCTCCTACATCAGACTCCTCTGCCCCCCAGACATCTCTGTATCCTCCAGACCCCTCTGTCCTCCCTCAAGACCCCCCTGTCCTCCCTCCAGACTCCTCTATCCCCCTTCAGACTCCTCTGTCTCCTACACCAGACTCCTCTGCCTCCTCCAGACTCCTTTGGCCCCTCCAAGCTTCTCTGTCTCCTACACACGACTCCTCTGCCACCCCCCACCCCCAGACCCCACTTTCTTCTTTTCAGACTACACTGACCCCCCTCCAGACTCTGCCTACCACTCCAGAACCCTCTGTCCTCGTTCAGACTCCTCTGTCTTCCTCTGCCAGACCCCTTTGTCCCTCCAGACTCCTTTATCCTCCTTCAGACTCCTCTGTCCCCTCCTTCAGCCTCCTCAGTCCCCTCCAGACTCCTCCATGCCTCTGTCAGCTTATGTCACATGACAACAAAGAATCGAGCACATTAAAAACAGTCGGAACATCCCCCATACACAGAGGGTTGGCTGCTCCTGCAGAAACAGTTGTATTCATCTGAAGCTTATCTGATGTGTATGGCTGCCTGAACAGTATGTGCAACCTATAAGGGTATGTTTACATGCCAGGATTTTTGTTTTGCAAGAAGCCTACAGAAATACCTGCACTTGCTGCAGAAAAAAACTCAGTGCAAATGTATTACACTAAACTTTCAGCCACAGAAATTTCTTCCATAAACGTATCATGTGTGAACACACCTGAAATCAATGTATCCCCGTACAAGTGTTCACAGGTGAGTCTTACCATGGTCTTTGTGGCGAACATGTAATTCTCCCTGAGCTGGAACCCGTCCACATTCTCGATAATCAGCTCCGAGCTGTCACGAGACTGGAAGAAATCTGTGCTGCGCAGGACGGTCGAGGTGCCCCGGGGCTCATGGCGTTCCACGTAAACCGTGTTTGGTTTGTCTAGAGGAGCAAAGCCCCTGAGGGGAGAAGAAAGCGAACAGTATAACCAGATGAACAATGTTTGGAGGATCAAACCAATCTATAAGACAGTGTTTTCCAGCCAGGGTGCATGCTGGGAGTTGTAGTTTTGAAACAGCTGGAGGCACCCTGGGTGGTAAAAACTGCTATAAGATGTTACCACCGTCACACATGAGAGTACCCCAATCAATAAGACAGTATTTCCCACCCAATGTGCCTCCAGCTGTTGCAAAACTACAACTCCCAGCATGCCCGGACAGCCAACGGCTGTCCGGGCATGCTGGGAGTTGTAGTTTTGAAACAGCTGCAGGCACCCTGGGTGAGAAACCCTGCTATAAGATCACACATGAGAGTAACCTAATCAAACCAATCTATAAGACAGTATTTCGCACCCAGGGTGCCTCCAGCTGTTGCAAAACTACAACTTCCGACATGCGCGTCTATCCGGGCATGCTGGGAGTTGTAGTTTTGAAACAGCTGGAGGCACCCTGGGTGAGAAACAATGCTACAAGATGATACCCCCATCACACGATAGTAACCCACCATGTAATCACCTGGATATATCATGTGACTGCTGGACGTAACAGCATATGGACAAGTGTTAACTGTTGTAGTTTTGAAACAGCTGGAGGCACCCTGGGTGGGAAAAACTGCTATAAGATGTTACCACCATCACACATGAGAGTAACCCAATCAATAAGACAGTATTTCCCACCCAGGGTGCATCCAGCTGTTGCAACAGCCAACGGCTGTCCGGGCATGCTGGGAGTTGTAGTTTTGAAACAGCTGCAGGCACCCTGGGTGAGAAACCCTGCTATAAGATGTTACCACCATCACACCTGAGAGTAACTCAATCAAACCAATCAATAAGACAGTATTTCCCACCCAATGCGCCTCCAGCTGTTGCAAAACTACCAACGGCTGTCCGGGCATGCTGGGAGCTGTAGTTTTAAAACAGCTGGAGGCACCCTGGGTGAAAAACAATGCTATAAGATGTTACCGCCATCACACATGAGAGTAACTCAATCAAACCAATCTATAAGAGAGTATTTCCCACCCAATGTGCCTCCAGCTGTTGCAAAACTACAACTCCCAGCATGCCCGGACAGCCAACGGCTGTCCAGGCATGCTGGGAGTTGTAGTTTTGAAACAGCTGCAGGCACCCTGGGTGAGAAACCCTGCTATAAGATCACACATGAGAGTAACCTAATCAAACCAATCTATAAGAAAGTATTTCCCACCCAGGATGCCTCCCGCTGTTGCAAAACTACCAACGGCTGTCCGGGCATGCTGGGAGCTGTAGTTTTAAAACAGCTGGAGGCACCCTGGGTGAAAAACAATGCTATACGATGTTACCGCCATCACACGAGACTAACCCACCATGTAATCACCTGGTTATATCATGTGACTGCTGGACGCAACACCATATGGACAAGTGCTACCCGTGGCCACTAAATATAAACATTTATTGTCAATTTTCTTAATTTTAAATTATTGCAACTTTGGTAACAGTCAGATTAATTAGAGGTCCTACAAATATCAGAGAAAACTGAGGAATTGGTTCATTTTCGGTAATTCTGTGACATAATTTATGGACTATTTTCCGGGATGCAGCTGACATCTATCAGACCGATGACCCATGGCTGCGGGATCTCCAGACATCTCTGAATAAATGATGTCGGCACTTACCAGTAGAAGGACTTGACGTGCTCCTGAATCATGATCCATGTCTGCCCAAAATCTTCAGACTTCCAAAGCTTAAAAAAAAAGAAAAAAAAAAAGGATTAGGGTTTTCTACATGGAGGATGCTGTGAATATTTTGCCGATTTTTCCCCTTCTGCAAAAAAGCCAAAATAAAAAAATATATATATATATTTTTTTTTAAATCTGCATCATTGTGGATTTTACTGTGTTGTTAAAGGGGCACTCCGGTGAAAAACAAATGTTTTCAAATCAGCTGTTTCCAGAAAGTTAAGCAGATTTGTAAATTACTTTCATATTAAAATCTTAATCCTCCCAGTAGTTATGAGCTGCTGTATGCTACACAGGAAGTTGTGTCGTTCTTTTCAGTCTGACCACAGTGCTCTCTGCTGACACCTCTGTCCATGTCAGGAACTGCCCAGAGCAGGATACATTTTCTATGGAGATTTGCTTCTACCTTGTACAGTTCCTGACTAGTGTTGAGCGCGAAAATTCACAATTTGAATATTTATTGCGAACTTCGCATATTTGTGAAAATGGTGAATATAGCACTATATATTTGCAATTACGAATATTCGTAATTTTTTTCCCCCACAGAACACATGACAGTGATCTCATCCCTCCCTGCTTCCAGCTTGTGTGAAGCCTCCTATACTATTTACTGTATTGGACTGGAGAGCAAATTTCCGTGAATATTCGCGAATATCCTCATATTCGCAAATATCGTCACTAAAGAATATTAGGAGATAGATCGATGGATAGATGGATAATATAGATAGACAGGTAGTTATCCGCATGCGCACACGTGCATGCGAAAATAACCGCGAATATATGGAATATGCGAATTTCGCGAATATAGGACGAATATTCGTCCATATAATCAGGAAATATCGCAAATTCAAATATGGCCTATGCCGCTCATCACTATTCCTGACATGGACAGAGGGGGCAGCAGAGAGCACTGTGGTCAGACTGGAAAGAACTACGATACACAACTTCCTGTGGAGCATACAGCAGCTGATAAGTACTGGAAGGATTAAGATTTTTATACAGAAGTCATTTACAAATCTGTATAACTTTCTGGCATCGGTTGATTTGAAAAAAAAAAAAATAAAGAAAAAACATTTGTTTTCCACTGGTGTATCCCTTTAAATACACTGAAAGAATTTATTAAAACATGTTCACCGTGAATGTTCTGGATTTTAGGCATAACTGCGCCTTACCTGCTTGTTGGGGTGCAGTTTGTCGTACCCCAGCACCAGGTTGGTATCGTTGCTATGCAGGAGGAGATCGGTCGGCTTGAACGGCACAGAAAAACTCTTCACGGTGACGCAGAAATCGGTCGTGATCCACAAGTAGTTGGCATCGGCGTCGACAAAGATGTACTGAACGGGAGTGAAAAAAATAAATAAATCAGGGCGCAAGAAATGGTGTTGTTAATGGTCAGGTGACCTATACTGCGCCTCGCTGCGCTCTGAAAATAATACGGTGACAAGTATCACACTGAGCAATGTCCCTGGAGGTGGTTGTCACATTTGGCGGAGTTAATGGCTGATGCTCTAAATAGATCTCCAAGGGGGAGATTTATCAAAACCTGTCCAGAGGAAAAGTTGCTGAGTTGCCCATAGCAACCAATCAGATCGCTTCTTTCACTTTTGAAAAGGCCTCTGCAAAATGAAAGTAGCGATCTGATTGGTTGCTATGGGCAACTGGACAACTTTTCCTCTTCACAGGTTTTGATAAATCTCCCCCCCAAGACTGCGCACATCTGTGTATTGAACATTATACTAGAGTTTTACTACGGCAGTGGTCTCCAAGCATTGCAAAACTACAACTCCCAGCATGCCCTGGCAGCCAAAGGCTGCCAGGGCATGCTGGAAGTTGTAGTTTGGCAATGTCTGAAGAGCTGCAGGTTGGGGGAATAGGACGAATTGGGGCAGGACATCAAAGGTTGTCAGGGCATAATAGGAGCCACAGGTTGGAGAACAATGTCCGAATTGTTGTTAAAGGGGGTATTCCAGGAAAAAAACTTTTTTTATATATATCAACTGGCTCCAGAAAGTTAAACAGATTTGTAAATTACTTCTATTAAAAAATCTTGATCCTTTCAGTACTTATGAGCTGCTGAAGTTAAGGTTGTTCTTTTCTGTCTAAGTGCTCTCTGATGACACCTGTCTCGGGAAGCGCCCAGTTTAGAAGCAAATCCCCATAGAAAACCTCTTCTAAACTGTGTCATCAGAGAGCACTTAGACAGAAAAGAACAACCTTAACTTCAGAAGGTCATAAGTACTGAAAGGATTAAGATTTTTTTTATAGAAGTAATTTACAAATCTGTTTAACTTTCTGGAGCCAGTTGATATATAAAAAAAAGTTTTTTCCTGGATAAACCCCTTTAAGGTCCTTTAGTCTCATCTAAATGAAGCCAAATCACGATGGCTATGTTCACACGTCGGAATTTCTGTGCAGCAATTCCGCATTGGAATTCTGCAGGGAAATTCTGCAGCAGTAGAATTCAATGGGATTATGCTGCGCTGTGCACACCTCACAATTTCTGTGCCACGTAAATTCTAATTCCGGTGTCCACAGAAAGAATGAACACGTCCACTCTTTCTGCGGACTCTGCGCGGAATGCATAGCTGTCTATGAGAAGGCACATTCCCTTGTAATGCCGCCACCGGCAGCCTGTGAAATGTTGAACATAGCCTAATAGTAGGTTTACACTGCGTTACTGCACCCAGTAGTTGTATCTGTCGGCATCTTGCCAAAAACAGGTTGCCGAGGTATACTGTGAACAGGAGCAGCGGACCCCATTCATTTCTATGGTCCAATTGAGTCACCTAGTTACTCTGTTCTGGCTCCATGCGTTATTTTCAGCAGACTCAAAAGCGCAGTAACTTAGGTGTCTCTGTTCAGCCATAAAAATCAATGGGGGTCCGCTGCTCGTTAAAGAAGATCTGCAGTGTAAGACACTTATCCCCTAATACCCGCAGGATAGGGGATAACAGTCTGATCGCGAGGGGAGGGGCGTCTGAACACCCCCGCAATCTTCTGTACGGGAAGGCGCACAGGAGGCATGTCGGCCGCAGCATGACGCCACGGAAGACACGCCCCCTCCATGCATCTCTATGCAGCGTTCGTGCATACCCGCCTCTCCTATAGAGCTGTAGGGGGGGCAATGCCTGGTCTCCGTATAGGAGATCGAGGGGGGTCCCAGAGGTCGGACCTACCACGATCAGACACCCACAGGATAGGGGACAAGTGTCTTACACTGCAGTTCTCCTTTAAACCTACTATTATAGCCCGTGGGAGGGGGATCTACAGTAAAACCAGGACGTATTGATAAATCTAAGTGCAATCTTTTTTTAATCTCCTGTACTGCCACTTGTTAAACTGCTAAACCCCTGAATCTATTATGTTTGGGTCACATATAATAGAAATTTCAGGACAATTTTGTTCCTGTTCTTAGGATCCTTCAGGGTCCCGGCTGCCAGACCCCCACTGATCAGCTTGGTATTACCAAGTCTGCATACAGTGACCCCCCCGACCTACGATGGCCCCGACATACGTTCATTTCAACATACGATGGCCTCTCAGAGGCAGCATCAACATACGATGCTTTTGTATGTCGGGGCTATCGCATAAACGGCTATCCGGCCGCGCAGACTGCTTCAGCTGCCACCGGATAGCCGTTTACGGTGCCCCATGTGGTCCGCTGACGATCACTTACCTGTCCTCGGGGCTCCGGTGCGTCCTCTTCTGGATCCCCTGCATCGTCGGTGCTCTCCATCGTCGTCATCGCATCGCTGCGCACGCTGTCCCGTCATCCAATAGGAGCGGCGTGCGTAGCGACGTGATGGCGGCGACGGAGAGCGAGGATGCCGGGGAAGAAGAGGCCTTGCCGGAGCGTTAGGGACACCCCGGGGACGCGGCGACAGTGATGGACGGCGACATGCAGGGCAGCGGTGACGGTACGGAACGGCGGGGACACGTGAGTATAACCTCCAATACCAGTGGTCTTCAACCTGCGGACCTCCAGATGTTGCAAAACTACAACTCCCAGCATGCCCGGACTACTTTGTCACCATGTTGCATGTTGCTGCTCCATTCTATCTGCTAAGACGCCTTGTTACCCTCTCACACTTCCTCTCTCTCTTTTTTCGTCTATAGGTGGCTCATCCCCAGGTAACAATGTCGCCCCACCACCCATGACGTGAACGCAGCTATAGCATCAGATAGTTACCCGCTTGTTGTCAACAGGACTGTGGAAGAACTGGGCCACGGTGGGAACTTTGTGGTCATCATTCGGGTATCGGAACTTGTCAGATATTCTCTTGAAGCTTTTTCCATAATCATAAGATACATAGACCTGAGAATTAGATGAACATACAGCATTATATACAGCATTATATACAGCATTATATACAGCACTATATACAGCACTATATACAGCACTATATACAGCATTATATACAGCATTATATACAGCATTATATACAGCATTATATACAGCACTATATACAGCACTATATACAGCACTATATACAGCACTATATACAGCATTATATACAGCATTATATACAGCATTATATACAGCACTATATACAGCATTATATACAGCACTATATACAGCACTATATACAGCATTATATACAGCACTATATACAGCATTATATACAGCATTATATACAGCATTATATACAGCACTATATACAGCACTATATACAGCACTATATACAGCATTATATACAGCACTATATACAGCATTATATACAGCATTGTATACAGCACTATATACAGCACTATATACAGCATTATATACAGCATTATATACAGCATTGTATACAGCACTATATACAGCACTATATACAGCATTATATACAGCATTATATACAGCACTATATACAGCACTATATACAGCACTATATACAGCACTATATACAGCACTATATACAGCATTATATACAGCATTATATACAGCATTATATACAGCATTATATACAGCACTATATACAGCACTATATACAGCACTATATACAGCACTATATACAGCACTATATACAGCACTATATACAGCATTATATACAGCATTATATACAGCATTATATACAGCATTGTATACAGCATTGTATACAGCATTGTATACAGCACTGTATACAGCACTATATACAGCATTATATACAGCACTATATACAGCACTATATACAGCATTATATACAGCATTATATACAGCACTATATACAGCACTATATACAGCACTATATACAGCATTATATACAGCATTATATACAGCATTGTATACAGCACTATATACAGCATTATATACAGCACTATATACAGCACTATATACAGCATTATATACAGCATTATATACAGCATTATATACAGCACTATATACAGCATTATATACAGCATTATATACAGCACTATATACAGCATTATATACAGCACTATATACAGCACTATATACAGCATTATATACAGCACTATATACAGCACTATATACAGCATTATATACAGCATTATATACAGCACTATATACAGCACTATATACAGCACTATATACAGCATTATATACAGCATTGTATACAGCACTGTATACAGCACTATATACAGCATTATATACAGCATTATATACAGCACTATATACAGCACTATATACAGCATTATATACAGCATTATATACAGCATTATATACAGCACTATATACAGCACTATATACAGCATTATATACAGCACTATATACAGCACTATATACAGCACTATATACAGCATTATATACAGCACTATATACAGCACTATATACAGCACTATATACAGCATTATATATACAGGGCGGGACAAAAGCAGGCATGAGCTTAAAGAGAACCAAGCAGCAGATTTTGCCATACATAACGCTAGACAACGCTTTGTATATGGTAAACTCTGTATCCTTACATTCCCCGGGGGACGTTTTTGCCCCCAGGGATGGTGAGGATATGAAGTTATAAAGTCCCTCCCAGCCACCCCGTAAGTAGTCCCCTGGGCGGGGAGTTATACTTACCAGGTCCTGCCACTTCGGCTCTGGTCCCGCCCCCTCCGATTGATGGCTCATGTCATCACTCTGCTCCGTATGCTTATGGAAAAGAGTGATGACGCGAGCCAACAATCAATCGGAGGGGGCGGGACCAGAGCCGAAGCGACAGGACCTGGTAAGTATAACTCCCCGCCCAGGGGACTACTAATGGGGTGGCTGGGAGGGACTTTATAACTTCATATCCTCACCATCCCTGGGGGCAAAAACATTCTCAGAGGATGGTGAGGACAAAGATTTTACCATATTTAACATGTTGTCAAGCATTATATATGGTAAAATCTGCTGCTTGCTTCCCTTTAAAGAGGTAATACAGTGGGAAAATGTTTTTTTAAATCAACTGGTGCCAGAAAGTTAAACATATTTGTAAATTACTTCTATTTAAAAACCTTAATCCTTCCAGTACTTATCAGCTGCTGTATGCTCCACAGGAAGGTCTTCTCTTATTGAATTTCTTTCCAGTCTGACCCCAGTGTTCTCTGCTGACACCTCTGTTCATGTCAGGAACTGTCCAGAGTAGGAGCAAATCCCTGTAGCAAACCTCTCCTGCTCTGGACAGTTCCTGATATGGACAGAGGTGTCAGCAGAGAGCACTGTGGTCAGACTGGAAAGAACTACACAACTTCCTCTGGAGCATAGAGCAGCTGATAATTACTGGAAGGATTAAAAATTTTTAAATAGAAGTAACTTACAAATCTGTTTGGCAACTTTCTGGCTGCAGTTGATTTAAAAAAAACTATTTCCACCGGAGTACCCCTTTAAGCTCATGCCTACCACTGTAGGCATGTTGTAAAACACATCCCTTATACACAGGATAGAGGATAGTGTCTGATCACTGGGACCCCACAAATGAGAACTCACGTTGCTGCTTTTGGTGCCCAGGGCGCCCAGGCTGTCTCTGGTGAGACCCACGATGACGTTGCTTCTCTCTCCCGCCCAATGGACGACGATCTGATTGTGAGAGTCATTGAGGCTGACCTGGAACATGAGGCAAAGGATTATTATAATCCATGATAGCTACTATAACACTATAAATGTCTCACACTTCTTACAGTGGGGATCAAAAGTTTGGGCACCCCAGGTGAAGATTTGTATTAATGTGCATAAAGAAGCCAAGGAAAGATGGAAAAATCTCCAAAAGGCATCAAATAACAGATTAGACATTCTTATAATATGTCAACAAAAGTTAGATTTTATTTCCATCATTTACACTCAAAATAACAGAAAACAAAAAAAAATGGCGTCTGAGTTAATATCTTGTACTGCCCCCTTTGGCAAGTACCACAGCTTGTAACCAGCCAAGAGTCCTTCACTTCTTGTTTGAGGTATCTTTGCCCATTCTTCCTTACAAAAGTCTTCCAGTTCTTTGAGATTTCTGGGCTGTCTGTCACGCACAGCTCTTTTAAGGTCTATCCATAGATTTTCAATCATTATACTTGTGTATCGGCGCACATAAAAGGAGCACCCATATGGGAATACACTTACTTAGTATACTTGGTTTGTTGTTTTCTGTGTGAGATGGACAAATTCTGATAATGTGCTGATATTAGTTCCGTTCACTGGACAAAAAAAATCGGGAGAAATACCTTTGAATAAACGATCCAGTAAGGCTAGGTTTCCACTTGGGTTTTTTTTCTGGCAGTTTTTGGAGATCTGCCACTGCAGTTTTTGAGCCAAAGCCAGAAATGTATTCAAAAGGAATAGGACATATAAAGGAAGGACTTGTACTTCTCCTCCCTTATGGATCCACTTCTGAATTTGGCTCAAAAACTGCAGTGGCAGATATCCAAAAACTGCCAGAAAAAAACCCAAGTGGAAACTTAGCCTAATTGTGTCTATATTGTTGCAGATTTAAAGAGTAGCTCCCACCATCCTATTTTTTTTTTCTGCCCCTGCCTATTGCCAATCTATCCCTAACCCCCTCCCTGCTTTTAATTTTTATTTTTACTATATTAAAAATGCCTTTTGTCTGCCTGGCAGTGTGCTCACTACCAGGCAGACTTCCCCAACAGGCACCACGTCAATGATGCTTGCTGGGGACAACACTTCCGCCCTTAGTTCATCTACACAGGGTGCCTCCAGCTGTTTCATCACTACAACTCCCAGCAAACATCTATTGGCTGTCAGGGCATGCTGGGAGTTGTAGTATTGAAACAGCTGGAGGCACCCTGTGTAGATAAACTATTAGTTACATGCGGCGCTAGCCCGTCCCCTCCTTCTCCTCCCCCCCCCCTGCACCATACCCCGTTCCCTCCACCACAACACCCCCCCCCCCCATTCCACTTACTGCAGAGTCTGGGCGTGCAGGGACAGCGGCAGCGACGAGGCGGAGGCGGCAATGTGCGGGAGGAGTGGCCTCCCAGCCAGTGGCCGGGGAGCCAATGCGCTCGCTCCCTGCCTGTCTGATTGACAGGCAGGGAGCGAGCGCAGGCTGAATGAAAAAGGACCGATGCCCGGCCACTGCAGCCGGCCACTAGGAGGGAGACCCCTAGTGGCCGGATTTCAAATGTAAATTAAACTATTTTAATTAAAAAAAAAATAATAAAAGTATATTAGAGATATGTTGTAGTACATAAGTACTACAACATATCAAAAAATAAAGTTGGTGACAGTGCCCATTTAAACAACATGTATTGACTTAGTATCACTTTGTACTGTTACAGAGAAACTTACTTAGGTGCCTCTGTTGAGATTTATCTATAATGAAAGTAAATGCCGACTCCGCACCGCACTGGACGGCGTTCACAGTGTAGTTCTGATTTTGTTGCTGTATATATATATATGAAATAGATCAATAGTTATATATTGTTTAGATTAGTGCTGGGCGATATGACCAAAAATGAGTATCATGGTATTTTTCTAAAGTATCACAGTATCACGGTATTTATTAATTTTTTTTACATTGAGACTTGCATTGAGGTGGCGTAGCGGAACTAAATGGGCTTTTGGAACTAAATGATCTGGACACTGGGGCAGTGGAGTAGCCTTTTAAATAGATGTAACAAACAACACTACAGCCTCCAGCTGTTACAAATCTACAACTCCCAGCATGTTGGACTATATAGTAGTATAAAGTATAGGTCAGTGTTTCCCAACCAGGGGCGCCTCCAGCTGTTGCAAAACTACAACTCCCAGCATGTTGGACTATATAGTAGTGTATAGTATAGGTCAGTGTTTCCCAACCAGGGGTGCCTCCAGCTGTTGCAAAACTACAACTCCCAGCATGTTGGACTATATAGTAGTGTATAGTATAGGTCAGTGTTTCCCAACCAGGGGCGCCTCCAGCTGTTGCAAAAGTACAACTCCCAGCATGTTGGACTATATAGTAGTGTATAGTATAGGTCAGTGTTTCCCAACCAGGGGTGCCTCCAGCTGTTGCAAAATTACAACTCCCAGCATGTTGGACTATATAGTAGTGTATAGTATAGGTCAGTGTTTCCCAACTAGGGGTGCCTCCAGCTGTTGCAAAACTACTACTCCCAGCATGTTGGACTATATAGTAGTATATAGAATAGGTCAGTGTTTCCCAACCAGGGTGCCTCCAGCTGTTGCAAAACTACAACTCCCAGCATGTTGGACTATATAGTAGTGTATAGTATAGGTCAGTGTTTCCCAACTAGGGGTGCCTCCAGCTGTTGCAAAACTACTACTCCCAGCATGCCCGGACAGCCGTTGGCTGTCCGGGCATGCTGGGAGTTGTAGTTTTGCAACAGCTGGAGGGCCTACTGTAGGTATAGTATATTATACAGACCCCTGTCCATCCCAGACCCCTGACTCACCTTCCCAGTTGCTGCAGGGACCGTCCGGGGAGGGTGGTCCGGGTCATCCATCCTTCCTGTAGTGTCCGGCGGCATTCCGGGTGGAGGGTGAACCGGTCCGGGCTGTCCTTCTCCGGGGGTCCTCTTCTCCACTCGTCCGTGCGCAGCGATGCACCTGACGTCACGGGCGTAGCGGCGTCTATGCAGCGTACTAGGCCGAAGCCTGCCCGGAGTGGAGAAGAGGACCCCCGGAGAAGGAGGACAGCCCGGACCGGTTCACCCTCCACCCGGAATGCCACCGGACACTACAGGAAGGATGGATGGCCCGGACCACCCCATTACGGGTAAGTTTAATTTTTTTTATTGACTCGGAGGGTGGGGGAGGGGCCCGATATAGCGGTATGGGCAAAAATCCATACCGTGGGAGAAAAAAAAATGGTATCCGGATCATACCGGTATACCGCCCAGCACTAGTTTAGATTATCCAAGAAGTTTTTCTTGGATAATCTAAACGATATATAACTATTGATCTATTTCATATATATATATATATATATATATACAGCGACAAAATCAGTACTACACTGTGAACGCCGTCCAGTGCGGTGCGGAGTCGGCATTTACTTTCATTATAGATAAATCTCAACAGAGGCACCTAAGTAAGTTTCTCTGTAACAGTACAAAGTGATACTAAGTCAATACATGTTGTTTAAATCTGCAACAATATAGACACAATTACTGGATCGTTTAGCCAAAGGTATTTCTCCCGATTTCTTTTGTCCAGTGAATGGAACTATTATCAGCACATTATCAGAATTTGTCCATCTCACACAGAAAACAACAAACCAAGTATACTAAGTAAGTGTATTCCCATATGGGTGCTCCTTTTATGTGCGCCGATACACAAGTATAATTTTCCTTTCAGTCTATACCACTTTTGGGCCCCAGCCAGGACCCATATTGTTGTATCTTGGCTGCCTAAAAACGGAACCATTCCTGCGCCAGTGATTATATATATTCTTGATTTTCAATTATGTTGAGGTCAGGAGATTGTGAAGGCCATGGCAAAACCTTCAGTTTACGCCTCTCGATGTAATCCCCCGTGGATTTTAGGATCCCCCGTTTAGGATCATTATCCATTTGTAGAAGCCATCCTCTCTTTAACTTCAGCTTTTTCACAGATGGCATCAAGTTAGCATCCAAAATTTGCTGACATTTTATTGAATCCATTTTTCTTTCTACTCGTGAGATGTTCCCCGTGCCAATGGCTGCAATTCAACCTCAAAGCACAATTAATCCACCCCCATGCTTAACAGTTGGACAGAGGTTCTTTTCATTAAATTCTGTTCCCTTTCTTCTCCAAACGTACCTTTGCTCATTCCGGGCCAAAAAGTTCAATTTTAACCTCATCGGTCCACAGAACTTGTTTCCAAAATGCATCAGGCTTGTCTATATGTTCATTTGCAAAGTTCAAACGCTGATTTTTGTGGTGAGGACGTAGAAGAGGTTTTCTTCTGATGACTCTTCCATGAAGACCATATTTGTAAGGGTATTTCTTTATAGTGGAATAGTGTACCACAACTCCAGTGTCTGCCAGATCTTTCTGGAGGGATTGTGCAGTCAAAAGTGGGTTTTGAATTGTTTTTCTCACAATACTGCGAGCTGTTCTGTCTGATATTTTTCTTGGTCTTCCAGATCTTGCTTTAACTTCCACTGTTCCTGATGACTGCCATTTCTTAATTACATTCCGAACAGAGGATATTGACATCTGAAAACGTTTTGCTATCTTCTTATAGCCTTCTCCAGCTTTGTGAGCGTCAACTATTTTCAGTTTCAGATTTCTAGACAACTGCTTAGAAGAACCCATGGTGCTGATTGTTGGGGCAAGGTCAGATGAGTCTGGGCATTTAAAACCTTTGAGATTGACATCACCTGGTCTTCCAAGATGATGATTGAGAACAATCCATGACACTGGCAGGTCTCAGCTTTGCAAAGGGGGAAGTGCATGCTATAAATTCTGCAGGGTGCCCAAACTTTTGCCAACACCATTTTTTTTTTCTATTATTTTGAAAGTGTAAATGATGGAAATAAAATGTAACTTTTGTTGACATATTATAAGAATGTCTAATCTGTAATTTGATGCCTTTTGGAGATTTTTCCATCTTTCCTTGGCTTCTTTATGCACATTAATACACATTTTTACCTGGGGTGCCCAAACTTTTGATCCCCACTGTAATCAATACATATCAGTATTTTTGTACCTCTGCTGGCTGTCAGTAAACGGGCACATCCAGGAGCCTGAACCCCCAGCAGAGATAAGAATAAAGATGAAGGAATTGTTACAATGTACATTATATGTGACTGATATCAGCCGCTCCTCTTATAACGCTCCAGTACCTCCGTATAACCTCTATAGACATTACATTATATGTGCACATCTCCCACACTTTTCCAGACTCCTGAATGTAAATTTTGCAATAGTGATTCTGGGAAAGCTGGGGCAACAAAGTTAACCTTGAATAAGATACAGGACTAAAAGGAGACGAGGAGGAGGAGGAGGTGTTATTTTGCCTCTAGATAATATCTGCATTGCAAATACTGAGACAGCCTCTTCTGCATTATTAATACCACGGATGTGAATTCGCACGTACAGGCCGTGAATTTCATCGCCGCGCAGAACAAACCAACAAGCCTGTGAGAGCACATCCTGACGGCGGCTCTGCCATAAATCCTCTGTGCTGCTGTTAGGTTGTGTTCAGCCCTTCCTGTACATGTGATGGGGATGAACCTTCATGTCCAACGTTACATTTTGTTTGTCTAGACTTAAGTAAATAAAGTTTCATCATTGTGCGATAAAATTCCTCAGCATTTCCAAGAGCTCTGCATGCTGTCACAGGACGGAAACATGCCCTGGGTAAATCTGGGGGCTAAAACCTATACAGACCTTATGCCCGGTGTAAACTATCCTCTATGGCAGTGGTCTCCAAACTGTGGCCCTCCAGCTGTTGCAAAACTACAACTCCCAGCATGCCCGGACAGCCAGCTGGGAGTTGTAGTTTTGCAACAGCTGAATGCACCATGGTTGGGAAACACTGATCTAGAGATTGAACACCTGTATTCATTGGCAATACCTGGGAGGGGGGCTAATACTTTTGCACAGTCTGACAAGCATAGAGCACTAGAGCCATCTTGAAGGGGGCTAAAGCTTTTGCACAGTGTGACAAACATGCAGCAGTGGAGACGTTTGGGAGGGGGCTAATACTTTGCACAGTGTGACTAACATGCAGTATTTGAGAAATCGAAGAGGGGGCTAATACTTTTGCACAGTGTGACTAACATGCAGTATTTGAGAAATCGAAGAGGGGGCTAATACTTTTGCACAGTGTGACTAACATGCAGTATTTGAGAAATCGAAGAGGGGGCTAATACTTTTGCACAGTGTGACTAACATGCAGTATTTGAGAAATCGAAGAGGGGGCTAATACTTTTGCACAGTGTGACTAACATGCAGTATTTGAGAAATCGAAGAGGGGGCTAATACTGCATGTTAGTCACACTGTGCAAAAGTATTAGCCCCCTCTTCGATTTCTCAAATACTGCATGTTAGTCACACTGTGCAAAAATATTTGAGAAATCGAAGAGGGGGCTAATACTTTTGCACAGTGTGACTAACATGCAGTATTTGAGAAATCGTGGAGGGGGCTAATACTTTTGCAGAGTGTGACTAACATGCAGTATTTGAGAAATCGAAGAGGGGGCTAATAGTTTTGCACAGTGTGACTAACATGCAGTATTTGAGAAATCGAAGAGGGGGCTAATAGTTTTGCACAGTGTGACTTACATGCAGTATTTGAGAAATCGTGGAGGGGGCTAATAGTTTTGCACAGTGTGACTAACATGCAGCACTGGAGACTTATGAGGGGGGCTAATTCTTTTGCACAGTGTGACTAACATGCAGTATTTGAGATATCGTGGAGGGGGCTAATACTTTTGCACAGTGTGATTAAGATGCAGTATTTGAGATATCGTGGAGGGGGCTAATACTTTTGCACAGTGTGATTAAGATGCAGTATTTGAGATATCGTGGAGGGGGCTAATACTTTTGCACAGTGTGACTAACATGCAGCACTGGAGACTTATGAGAGGGGCTAATACTTTTGCACAGTGTCAATCTGTATGGCCATGGCTGACATTGCTCTGTTATTGACAGTGCTGAGCAGGATACATAGATATATCTGCAGATAAAGGCGCTGAGCTCAGGGACGCTCACCCCCGGGGGGCGCTGGTTTCCAGGTGACTGGTTGGTTGTTTGCTATGAGATCACACAGATCACTCCTTCTGTGTACACAGACAGGAGCACGGCTGACACCGGCCTCATCCCTGCCTGAGGACTTCACCTCTTACAATGTGACATTTAATATTATCACATATAAATACATCCAGGGGCCCCACAGCAAGAGGCAGCTACATAAGGGGCCCGTGACAGAAGCTTTAGCAAGGCCCCCGCTCCTCATGGACCGTCCACTGACCACAACCAAGAAACAGCCAAAGTGTCCCACAGCCCCCACACATTACTAGTCCTGGGTCAGACCCCTTTATACTTTCTACAAGGTGCTGGGCATATTCCTCAGAGATTATGCTCTATATAGACATGATGACATCACACAGTTCTTCTATATGGACATGATGACATCACACAGTTCCTCCATATAGACATGATGACATCACACAGTTCTTCTATATGGACATGATGACATCACACAGTTCTTCTATATGGACATGATGACATCACACAGTTCCTCCATATGGACATGATGACATCATACAGTTCCTCCATATAGACATGATGACATCACACAGTTCCTCCATATAGACATGATGACATCACACAGTTCCTCTATATGGACATGATGACATCACACAGTTCCTCTATATGGACATGATGACATCACACAGTTCCTCCATATAGACATGATGACATCACACAGTTCCCTCATATGGACATGATGACATCACACAGTTCCTCCATATAGACATGATGACATCACACAGTTCCTCCATACAGACATGATGACATCACACAGTTCTTCTATATGGACATGATGACATCACACAGTTCCTCCATATAGACATGATGACATCACACAGTTCCTCCATATAGACATGATGACATCACACAGTTCCTCTATATAGACATGATGACATCACACAGTTCCTCCATATAGACATGATGACATCACACAGTTCCTCCATATAGACATGATGACATCACACAGTTCCTCCATATGGACATGATGACATCACACAGTTCCTCCATATAGACATGATGACATCACACAGTTCCTCCATATGGACATGATGACATCACACAGTTCCTCCATATGGACATGATGACATCACACAGTTCTTCTATACAGACATGATGACATCACACAGTTCTTCTATACAGACATGATGACATCACACAGTTCCTCCATATAGACATGATGACATCACACAGTTCCTCCATATGGACATGATGACATCACACAGTTCCTCCATATAGACATGATGACATCACACAGTTCCTCCATATGGACATGATGACATCACACAGTTCCTCCATATGGACATGATGACATCACACAGTTCCTCCATATGGACATGATGACATCACACAGTTCCTCCATATGGACATGATGACATCACACAGTTCCTCCATATAGACATGATGACATCACACAGTTCCTCCATATGGACATGATGGCATCACACAGTTCCTCCATATGGACATGATGACATCACACAGTTGCTGTAGATTTGTCGGATCCATGATGAGAATCTCCAGTTCCCCCACATCCCAGCGGTGATCTATAGGATGATCTGGTGACTGTGGAGGCCATTGGAGTCATGTGACCTTATTGTCCTGTATGAGATGATGTCATGTGACCTCATTATCTTGTATGAGATGATGTCATGTGACCTCATTGTCCTGTATGAGATGATGTCATGTGACCTCATTGTCCTGTATAAGATGATGTCATGTGACATGGGGCATTATCCTGCTGGAAGTATCATCAGAAGATGGGTCCACTGTGGTCATAAAGGGACGGACATGGTCAGTGACAATACTCAGGTCGGCTGTGGTTCATACCAGGATAAAAAGGTACTAAGGGGCCCAAAGTGACCATTACCCCCCCCCCCCCCCCAGCCTGACCCTGATACAAGGCAGGATAGATCCAGGCTTTATGTTGTTTACACCAAATTCTGCCCCATCTGATGTCACAGCTGGAATGGAGACTCCTCAGACCAGACAACGTTCTTCCATCTTCCATTCTCCAGTTTTGGTTCCTGTGTGAATTGTCGCCTCAGTTTCCTGTTCTTAGCTGACAGGAGGGGCCCCCCGGTGTGGTCTTCTGCTGCTGTAGCCCATCTGCTTCAAGGTTAGACCTGTTGTGTGGTCAGAGATGTATTCTGCAGACCTTGGTTGTCACCAGTGGGTATTTGAGTAACTGCTTCCTTTCTGTCATCTCCAACCAATCTGCCCATTCTCCTCTGACACCAACAAGGCCTTTTCCTACACACAACTGCCGCTCATTGGATATTTTCTCTTTTTCGGACCGTTCTCTGTAAACCCTACAGATGGCTGTGCCAGTATCCCAGTGGATCAGCAGTTTGTGAAATACTCAGACCGGCCCATCTGGTACCAACAACCATGTCATATTTAGAGTCACTTAAAGGACAACTGCAGCGGTATGACACTTATCCTCTATCCACAGGATAGGGGATACGTGTTTGATTGCGGGGGGTCTGACCACTGGGACCCCCGCTATCTCCCTAACGGGGCGCCGCCATTAGCGCTCATGGTGAGCGCTAAAGCGCGTAGCGTCGACCTAGAGGTCGACGGTGACGCCCCGTCTCCTCCCCGCCCCCATACAGTTCTATGGGGGAGGCACGAACGCTGCCTCCCCGCCTCTCCCATAAAGATGTATGGAGGAGGCGTGCCGGCCGCAACGTCATGCTGTGGCCAGCACGCCCCCTGAACGGGAGAGCCGCGGCCCCATACAGGAGATCACAGGGGGTCCCAGCGGTGGGACCCCCCACGATCAAACGCTTATCCCCTATCCTGTGGATAGGGGATAAGTGTTAATCGCGCTGCAGATGTTCTTTAAATTTCCTTTCTTTCCCATTCTGATGCTTGGTTTAAACTTTAGCACGTTGTTTTGACTACGTCTACATGCCTAAATGCATTGAGCTGCTGCCATGTGATTGGCTATTTGTGTTAACAAGCTATTGAACAGGTGTAACTGTTAACAAGTCTTAACAAGTGAGCAAGACTGAATGAATACAGAGGTTCCATCTCTAGGTCTTTGTTTCTCAAGCAGGGTGCCTCCAGCTGTTGCAAAACTACAACTCCCAGCAAACTATCCTCTATGGCAGTGGTCTCCAAACTGTGGCCCTCCAGCTGTTGCAAAACTCCAACTCCCAGCATGCCCGGACAGCCGTTGGCTGTCCGGGCATGCTGGGAGTTGTAGTTTTGCAACAGCTGGAGGCACCCTGCTTGGGAAACATTGATCTAAAAGGATGCAGGTCCAGCTTCAGCTGCTGCAAAACTGCAACTCCCAGCATGCCCGGTTAGCCAACAGCTGTCCGGGCATGGTGGAAGGTGTAGTTTTGCAACAGCTGGAGGCACCCTGGTTGGGAAACAATGATCTAAAAGGATGCAGGTCCAGCTTCAGTTGCTGCAAAACTGCAACTCCCAGCATGCCCGGTTAGCCAACAGCTGTCCGGGCATGGTGGAAGGTGTAGTTTTGCAACAGCTGGAGGCACCCTGGTTGGGAAACAATGATCTAGAAGGAAACAGGTCAAACTCCAGCTGTTGCAAAACTACAACTCCCAGCATGCCCGGACAGCCGTTGGCTATTCGGGCATGCTAGGAGTTGTAGTTTTGCAACAGCTGGAGGCAACCTTGTTGCAAAACTACAACTCCTAGCAAGTTCCGACAGCCAGTGGCTTTCCACTGTTTTCCAACCAGGGATCCTTGTTTTCCAACCAGGGTGCCTCCAGCTGTTGCAAAACTACAACTCCCAGCATGTCCGGACATGCTGGGAGTTGTAGTTTTGCAACAGCTGGAGGCACCCTGGTTGGAAAACAAGGATCTAGAAGGAAACAGCTCCAACTGTTGCAATACTACAACTCCCAGCATGCCTGGAAAGCCACTGGCTGTCGGAGTGTGCTAGGAGTTGTAGTTTTGCAACAAGGTTGCCTCCAGCTGTTGCAAAACTACAACTCCTAGCATACCCGAATAGCGAACGGCTGCAACATCTGGAGGTCCGCAGGTTGAAGACCACTGTTCTAGATCCTTGTTTCCCAACCAGGGTGCCTCCAGCTGTTGCAAAACAACTCCCAGCATGCCTGGACAGCTGTTGGATGACGAGGCATGCTAGGAGTTGTAATTTTGCAACAGCTGGAGGCACACTGATTGAAAAACCATGCTCTAGATGTCCCTTTACATTATTATTAGCAAAGAACTATAATGCAAAGTCTATTCCAATAGGCTACTTCTACAGGAGCTATGTAGAAGTTGGAGTGGCGCTTTAATAAGATATAACGTTGATACCTCATGTACGTTTAGGCGTTCACTTAAAAAAAAAAAGTTTTTGCAGGTAAACAGTATACAGGACATCCTGTATACCGGAGCTGGGTGACATCATATGACACAGGGCGGCTGTAAAGCAGAATATCTTCCCCGAGGACGAGGATTAGCAGGTGGAGCTCCGCCAGACAATACAGGGTGGAGCAGGTGAATACGGACAAACACATCCAGAAGCCTCCGCTCTTCAATATTCAATTTTTCTGCTGCAATTCTCCCCAATATGAGTCAATTGGTAAAATGCAAAACTCAAAAGAGGGGACAGGTAGACCCCCACATTCCAGGGCAACAATACACATTCCAGCTCTGCTTCTGGGGTCATCACATAGATCTTCTATATACACCATAGTGCTGAAGATATAATATTACTAAATACCGCACCATGCATTGTAATCTGTATTTTAGGATCGGTTCAAAATACCCCCAAATGGTTAATACAGATCCGATACTTGGAGTCCACACAGGATGTAATGTGCGCAACAAGTACAAGGAGTTTATTATCAATGTGTTACACTGCCTGGTACAAGGAGGACACAAGACGGACCCTGAAGGTACAAGATGACCCACTTGGCATTGAATGAAAGAGCCTGGAGATGCCAAAAACTGTGTCAGATACCACAACACAGACACGGGGGAGGGAAGGGAGAATGTCCAAATATAAACCCCTAAAGTGTATACACAGATATACCCTCCATATACAGCGGAGTCACTGTGTACATACATTACCTATTCTGTATTATACTCCAGAGCTGTACTCACTATTCTGCTGGTGGGGTCACTGTGTACATACATTACTTATCCTGTACTGATCCTGAGTTATATCCTGTATTATACTCCAGAGCGGTACTCACTATTATGCTGGTGAGGTCACTGTGTACATACATTACATTACTTATCCTGTACTGATCCTGACTTATATCCTGTATTATACTCCAGAGCTGTACTCACTATTCTGCTGGTGGGGTCACTGTGTACATACGTTACATTACTTATCCTGTACTGATCCTGAGTTATATCCTGTATTATACTCCAGAGCTGTACTCACTATTCTGCTGGTGAGGTCACTGTGTACATACGTTACATTACTTATCCTGTACTGATCCTGAGTTATATCCTGTATTATACTCCAGAGCTGTACTCACTATTCTGCTGGTGAGGTCACTGTGTACATACATTACATTACTTATCCTGTACTGATCCTGAGTTATATCCTGTATTATACCCCAGAGCCGTACTCACTATTCTGCTGGTGAGGTCACTGTGTACATACATTACATTACTTATCCTGTACTGATCCTGAGTTATATCCTGTATTATACTCCAGAGCTGTACTCACTATTCTGCTGGTGAGGTCACTGTGTACATACATTACATTACTTATCCTGTACTGATCCTGAGTTATATCCTGTATTATACCCCAGAGCCGTACTCACTATTCTGCTGGTGAGGTCACTGTGTACATACATTACATTACTTATCCTGTACTGATCCTAAGTTATATCCTGTATTATACTCCAGAGCTGTACTCACTATTCTGCTGGTGGAGTCACTGTGTACATACATTACATTACTAATCCTGTACTGATCCTTAGTTATATCCTGTATTGTACTCCAGAGCTGTACTCACTATTCTGCTGGTGAGGTCACTGTGTACATACATTACATTACTTATCCTGTACTGATCCTGAGTTATATCCTGTATTATACTCCAGAGCTGTACTCACTATTCTGCTGGTGAGGTCACTGTGTACATTACATTACTTATCCTGTACTGATCCTGAGTTATATCCTGTATTATACTTCAGAGCTGTACTCACTATTCTGCTGGTGGAGAACGACTAAACATTGACTAGTAGTTAGTTGTTCTTAATGTTCCACCTAATCCCCCCCTCAAGCTTTTTTTTTTTTTGCTCACAATGTTTGTATGGCTTATGTCATTTGTATGTGAATAAGAGACCTCTAAGTCTCAAAATACATTATGTTTTGGCTTTTACTAAATAAAGTACAAGAGTGCATACCTGTATGCCAGTGTTTCTAAACCAGGGTGCCTCCAGCTGTTGCAAAACTACAACTCCCATGCCTGGATAGCCAAAGTTTTGCAACAGCTGGAGGCACACTGATTGAGAAACACTACACTATGCCATGACTATCACCAGTAACAATGCTGCCCGGAGGGATCACGCATCAGTCCAGAACGACATCCCCGGATGTAAAATGACAAACAATAAAATATACAAGGAGGCCGCCGCACCGGGCAGACATAATGTTACGCCGAGCGCTCCGGGTCCCCGCTCCTCCCCGGAGCGCTCGCTACACTCTCGCTACTGCAGCGCCCCGGTCAGATCCACTGACCCGGTGCGCTGCGATACCGCCTCCAGCCGGGATGCGATTCGCGATGCGGGTGGCGCCCGCTCGCGATGCGCACCCCGGCTCCCGTACCTGACTCGCTCTCCGTCGGTCCTGTCCCGGCGCGCGCGGCCCCGCTCCCTAGGGCGCGCGCGCGCCGGGTCTCTGCGATTTAAAGGGCCACTGCGCCGCTGATTGGCGCAGTGGTTCTAATCAGTGTGTTCACCTGTGCACTCCCTATGTATACCTCACTTCCCCTGCACTCCCTCGCCGGATCTTGTTGCCATCGTGCCAGTGAAAGCGTTTCCTTGTGTGTTCCTAGCCTGTGTTCCAGACCTCCTGCCTACGATCTCTGACTACGATCCTTGCTGCCTGCCCCGACCTTCTGCTACGTCCGACCTTGCTCTTGTCTACTCCCTTGTACCGCGCCTATCTTCAGCAGTCAGAGAGGTTGAGCCGTTGCTGGTGGATACGACCTGGTCACTACCGCCGCAGCAAGACCATCCCGCTTTGCGGCGGGCTCTGGTGAACACCAGTAGTGACTTAGAACCGGTCCACTAGCAAGGTCCACGCCAATCCCTCTCTGGCACAGAGGATCCACCTCCTGCCAGCCGGCATCGTGACAGTAGATCCGGCCATGGATCCCGCTGAAGTTCCTCTGCCAGTTGTCGCCGACCTCACCACGGTGGTCGCCCAGCAGTCACAACAGATAGCGCAACAAGGCCACCAGCTGTCTCAACTGACCGTGATGCTACAGCAGCTACTACCACAGCTTCAGCAATCATCTCCTCCGCCAGCTCCTGCACCTCCTCCGCAGCGAGTGGCCGCTTCAGGCCTACGACTATCCTTGCCGGATAAATTTGATGGGGACTCTAAATTTTGCCGTGGCTTTCTTTCACAATGTTCCCTGCACTTGGAGATGATGTCGGACCAGTTTCCTACTGAAAGGTCTAAGGTGGCTTTCGTAGTCAGCCTTCTGTCTGGAAAAGCTCTGTCATGGGCCACACCGCTCTGGGACCGCAATGACCCCGTCACTGCCTCTGTACACTCCTTCTTCTCGGAAATTCGAAGTGTCTTTGAGGAACCTGCCCGAGCCTCTTCTGCTGAGACTGCCCTGCTGAACCTGGTCCAGGGTAATTCTTCCGTTGGCAAGTACGCCGTACAATTCCGTACTCTTGCTTCAGAACTATCCTGGAATAATGAGGCCCTCTGCGCGACCTTTAAAAAAGGCCTATCCAGCAACATTAAAGATTTTCTGGCCGCACGAGAAATCCCTGCTAACCTACATGAACTCATTCATCTAGCCACTCGCATTGACATGCGTTTTTCCGAAAGGCGTCAGGAGCTCCGCCAGGATATGGACTTTGTTCGCACGAGGCGTTTTTTCTCCCCGGCTCCTCTCTCCTCTGGTCCCCTGCAATCCGTTCCTGTGCCTCCCGCCGTGGAGGCTATGCAAGTTGACCGGTCTCGCCTGACACCTCAAGAGAGGACACGACGCCGCATGGAGAATCTCTGCCGGTACCGAACACTTCCTGAAGGATTGTCCTATCCGTCCTCCCCGCCTGGAAAGACGTACGCTGACTCCGCACAAAGAGGAGACAGTCCTTGATGTCAACTCTGCTTCTCCACGTCTTACTGTGCCTGTGCGGATATCTGCCTCTACCTTCTCCTTCTCTACTATGGCCTTCTTGGATTCCGGATCTGCAGGAAATTTTATTTTGGCCTCTCTCATCAACAGGTTCAACATCCCGGTGACCAGTCTCGCCAGACCCCTCTACATCAATTGTGTTAACAATGAAAGATTGGACTGTACCATACGTTTCCGCACGGAGCCCCTCCTAATGTGCATCGGACCTCATCACGAAAAAATTGAGTTTTTGGTCCTCCCCAATTGCACTTCCGAAATTCTCCTTTGACTACCCTGGCTTCAACACCATTCCCCAACCCTGGATTGGTCCACAGGGGAGATCAAGAGCTGGGGTACCTCTTGTTTCAAGGACTGCCTTAAACCGGTTCCCAGTACTCCCTGCCGTGACCCTGTGGTTCCCCCTGTAACCGGTCTCCCTAAGGCCTATATGGACTTTGCTGATGTGTTTTGCAAAAAACAAGCTGAGACTCTACCTCCTCACAGGCCTTATGACTGTCCTATTGACCTCCTCCCGGGCACTACTCCACCCCGGGGCAGAATTTATCCTCTGTCCGCCCCAGAGACTCTTGCTATGTCTGAGTACATCCAGGAAAATTTAAAAAAGGGCTTTATCCGCAAATCCTCCTCTCCTGCCGGAGCTGGATTTTTCTTTGTGTCCAAAAAAGATGGCTCCCTACGTCCTTGCATTGACTACCGCGGTCTTAATAAAATCACGGTAAAGAACCGCTACCCTCTACCTCTTATCTCTGAACTCTTTGATCGCCTCCAAGGTGCCCACATCTTTACCAAACTGGACTTAAGAGGTGCTTATAATCTCATCCGCATCAGGGAGGGGGATGAATGGAAAACGGCATTTAACACTAGAGATGGACACTTTGAGTATCTGGTCATGCCCTTTGGCCTGTGCAACGCCCCTGCCGTCTTCCAAGACTTTGTTAATGAAATTTTTTGTGATCTCTTATATTCCTGTGTTGTTGTGTATCTGGACGATATTCTGATTTTTTCTGCCAACCTAGAAGAACACCGCCAGCATGTCCGCATGGTTCTTCAGAGACTTCGTGACAATCAACTATATGCCAAAATGGAGAAATGTCTGTTTGAATGTCAATCTCTTCCTTTCCTAGGATACTTGGTCTCTGGCCAGGGACTACAAATGGATCCAGACAAACTCTCTGCCGTCTTAGATTGGCCACGCCCCTCCGGACTCCGTGCTATCCAACGTTTTTTGGGGTTCGCCAATTATTACAGACAATTTATTCCACATTTTTCCACCATTGTGGCTCCTATCGTGGCTTTAACCAAAAAGAATTACAATCCTAAGTCATGGCCTCCTCAAGCAGAAGACGCCTTTAAACGGCTCAAGTCTGCCTTTTCTTCTGCTCCCGTGCTCTCCAGACCTGACCCATCTAAACCCTTCCTATTGGAGGTTGATGCCTCCTCAGTAGGAGCTGGAGCGGTTCTTCTACAAAAAAATTCTTCCGAGCATGCTGTTACCTGTGGTTTTTTTTCTAGGACCTTCTCTCCGGCGGAGAGGAACTACTCCATCGGGGATCGAGAGCTACTGGCCATTAAATTAGCACTTGAGGAATGGAGGCATCTGCTGGAGGGATCAAAATTTCCAGTTATCATTTACACCGATCACAAGAATCTCTCCTATCTCCAGTCTGCCCAACGGCTGAATCCGCGCTAGGCCAGGTGGTCTCTGTTCTTTGCCCGGTTTAATTTTGAAATTCACTTTCGCCCTGCCGATAAGAACATTAGGGCCGATGCTCTCTCTCGTTCCTCGGATGCCTCGGAAGTAGAGCTCTCTCCGCAACACATCATTCCTCCTGACTGCCTGATCTCCACTTCTCCAGCCTCCATCAGGCAAACTCCTCCAGGGAAGACCTTCGTCTCTCCACGCCAACGCCTCGGAATCCTCAAATGGGGTCACTCCTCCCATCTCGCAGGCCATGCGGGCATCAAGAAATCCGTGCAACTCATCTCTCGTTTCTATTGGTGGCCGACTCTGGAGACGGATGTTGTTGATTTCGTGCGGGCCTGCACTGTCTGTGCCCGGGATAAGACTCCTCGCCAGAAGCCCGCTGGTCTTCTTCATCCTCTGCCTGTCCCCGAACAGCCTTGGTCTCTGATTGGTATGGACTTTATTACAGACTTACCCCCATCCCGTGGCAACACTGTTGTTTGGGTGGTCGTTGATCGATTTTCCAAGATGGCACATTTTATTCCTCTTCCGGGTCTTCCTTCAGCGCCTCAGTTGGCAAAACAATTTTTTGTACACATTTTTCGTCTTCACGGGTTGCCCACGCAGATCGTCTCGGATAGAGGCGTCCAATTCGTGTCAAAATTCTGGAGGGCTCTCTGTAAACAACTCAAGATTAAATTAAACTTTTCTTCTGCTTATCATTCTCAATCCAATGGGCAAGTAGAAAGAATTAACCAGGTCCTGGGTGATTATTTACGGCATTTTGTTTCCTCCTGCCAGGATGACTGGGCAGATCTTCTACCATGGGCCGAATTCTCGTATAACTTCAGAGTCTCTGAATCTTCTTCCAAATCCCCATTTTTCGTGGTGTACGGCCGTCACCCTCTTCCCCCCCTCCCTACTCCCTTGCCCTCTGGTTTGCCCGCTGTGGATGAAATAACTCGTGATCTTTCCACCATATGGAAAGAGACCCAAAATTCTCTCTTACAGGCTTCATCACGCATGAAGAAGTTTGCCGATAAGAAAAGAAGAGCTCCCCCCATTTTTTCTCCCGGAGACAAGGTATGGCTCTCCGCTAAATATGTCCGCTTCCGTGTTCCCAGCTACAAATTGGGACCACGCTATCTTGGTCCTTTCAAAATTTTGTGCCAGATTAATCCTGTCTCTTACAAACTTCTTCTTCCTCCTTCTCTTCGTATTCCTAATGCCTTTCATGTTTCTCTTCTTAAACCACTCATCATCAACCGTTTCTCTCCCAAACTTGTTTCTCCCACTCCTGTTTCCGGCTCTTCGGACATCTTCTCCGTAAAGGAGATACTGGCCTCCAAGAAGGTCAGAGGGAAAACCTTTTTTTTGGTCGATTGGGAGGGCTGTGGTCCTGAAGAGAGATCCTGGGAACCTGAGGACAATATCCTAGACAAAAGTCTGGTCCTCAGGCTCCAAGAAGAGGGGGTGACCCAAGGGGGGGGGGGGGTACTGTTACGCCGAGCGCTCCGGGTCCCCGCTCCTCCCCGGAGCGCTCGCTACACTCTCGCTACTGCAGCGCCCCGGTCAGATCCACTGACCCGGTGCGCTGCGATACCGCCTCCAGCCGGGATGCGATTCGCGATGCGGGTGGCGCCCGCTCGCGATGCGCACCCCGACTCCCGTACCTGACTCGCTCTCCGTCGGTCCTGTCCCGGCGCGCGCGGCCCCGCTCCCTAGGGCGCGCGCGCGCCGGGTCTCTGCGATTTAAAGGGCCACTGCGCCGCTGATTGGCGCAGTGGTTCTAATCAGTGTGTTCGCCTGTGCACTCCCTACTTATACCTCACTTCCCCTGCACTCCCTTGCCGGATCTTGTTGCCATCGTGCCAGTGAAAGCGTTTCCTTGTGTGTTCCTAGCCTGTGTTCCAGACCTCCTGCCGTTGACCCTGACTACGATCCTTGCTGCCTGCCCCGACCTTCTGCTACGTCCGACCTTGCTTCTGTCTACTCCCTTGTACCGCGCCTATCTTCAGCAGTCAGAGAGGTTGAGCCGTTGCTAGTGGATACGACCTGGTCACTACCGCCGCAGCAAGACCATCCCGCTTTGCGGTGGGCTCTGGTGAACACCAGTAGTGACTTAGAACCGGTCCACTAGCACGGTCCACGCCAATCCCTCTCTGGCACAGAGGATCCACCTCCTGCCAGCCGGCATCGTGACACATAATAGGATTTTCTGAGCAGAACAATTCAATGTCACCGCTCTTAGCCCTTCCCTATAAAAATCAATAAATAGTTTATAATGAAAAGAAAGACACAAATGGTTAGGATGAGGCAGCGGATCCCATCCCTTGGGTCACATGACACTATCAGAGCGAAAAAACGCCTTAAAACACAGACAGCGCATGCAGAATACCTGCTGTCACATATATGATGGATTCAAATTATATACATAATCCTGGACTGAAAGGGTTACTGTACATACAGTGCAGGGAAGTCTTCAGACCCTTTTACTATTTTCACATTTTCTTATGTTGCTCCTTGTGCTTTCCCCCATCATTCTGCCCTCAATACTCCATATTGATGAGCAGGTGATGGGCAGTGCCTGGTTTCCTCCAGACATGATGCTGCCCTCACCATGATCACTGTAGGGATGGTATTGGGCAGGTGATGGGCAGTGCCCGGTTTCCCCCAGACATGATGCCGCCCCCACCATAATCACTGTAGGGATGGTATTGGGCAGGTGATGGGCAGTGCCTGGTTTCCCCCAGACATGATGCTGCCCCCACCATGATCACTGTAGGGATGGTATTGGGCAGGTGATGGGCAGTGCCTGGTTTCCCCCAGACATGATGCTGCCCCCACCATGATCACTGTAGGGATGGTATTGGGCAGGTGATGGGCAGTGCCTGGTTTCCTCCAGACATGATGCTGTCCCCACCATGATCACTGTAGGGATGGTATTGGGCAGGTGATGGGCAGTGCCTGGTTTCCCCCAGACATGATGCTGCCCCCACCATTATCACTGTAGGGATGGTATTGGGCAGGTGATGGGCAGTACCTGGTTTCCTCCAGACATGATGCTGCCCCCACCATGATCACTGTAGGGATGGTATTGGGCAGGTGATGGGCAGTGCCCTGGTTTCCTCCATACACGATGCTGCCCCCACCATGATCACTGTAGGGATGGTATTGGGCAGGTGATGGGCAGTGCCTGGTTTCCCCCAGACATGATGCTGCCCCCACCATGATCACTGTAGGGATGGTATTGGGCAGGTCATGGGCAGTGCCTGGTTTCCCCCAGACATGATGCTGCCCCCACCATGATCACTGTAGGGATGGTATTGGGCAGGTGATGGGCAGTACCTGGTTTCCCCCAGACATGATGCTGCCCCCACCATGATCACTGTAGGGATGGTATTGGGCAGGTGATGAGCAGTGACTGGTTTCCCCCAGACATGATGCTGCCCCCACCATGATCACTGTAGGGATGGTATTGGGCAGGTGATGGGCAGTACCTGGTTTCCCCCAGACATGATGCTGCCCCCACCATGATCACTGTAGGGATGGTATTGGGCAGGTGATGGGCAGTGCCTGGTTTCCTCCAGACATGATGCTGCCCCCACCATGATCACTGTAGGGATGGTATTGGGTAGGTGATGGGCAGTGCCTGGTTTCCCCCAGACATGACCCTTAGAATTGAGACCAAAAAGTTAAATCTTGGTTTCACCAGACCAGAAAATCTTTTTCCTCACACTCTGAGAGTCCTTTAGGTGATTTTATTTTTACAAACTCCAGGTAGGCTTTCGTGTGTTTATTACTCATGAGAAGCTTCTTTCTAGTCACTCTGCCGTGAAGTCCAGATTTTGGAGGCTGCAGTGATGGTTCTGGACCTTCTGGAAGTTTCTCCCATCTACACACAGGGGGGGAGATTTATCAAAACCCGTCCAGAGGAAAAGTTGCTGAGTTGCCCATAGCAACCAATCAGATCGCTGCTTTCATTTTTGAAAAGGCCTCTGGAAAATGAAAGCAGCGATCTGATTGGTTGCTATGGGCAACTCAGCAACTTTTCCTCTGGACAGGTTTTGATAAATCTCCCCTGGGATCTTTGAAGTTCGGCCAGAGTGACCACTGGGTTCTTGGTCACTTCTCTTGCAAAGACCCTTCTCCCCATTCCTTAGTTTGGTGGGGCGGCAGCTCTAGCAAGAGTCCATGTTGTTCCTTCTTCCGAATGATGAAAACTTGACCTTTTTTTTATTATTTTAGCAACACAACAAAATGTGAAAAAAGTGAAAGGGTCTGAAGACTTTCTGAATGCACTGTATATAGAGCAGAGGTCTTCAACCTGCGGACCTCCAATGTTGCAAAACTACAACTCCCAGCATGCCCGGACAGCCAAAGGCTGTCCGGGCATGCTGGGAGTTGTAGTTTTGCAACATTGGAGGTCCGCAGGTTGAAGACCACTGAAATAGAGTGAAGGTACACAATGTATAAAGGTGTGTATATAGTACAAGGCTTAACAGGTCACCACGGCGACTGACAATTTCAAGATGGTGCCCAGATTTTTATCAGACCTGCCAGCGTTAAAAAAAACAACAAAACACAGTTTTACTTACCTCCGCCTCCATTCCAGTGCGGATCCCCTGATCTGCCTGCGGTCGGCGCTCCGGTGTCAAAGGAGCAGCGGATGTCAGGAGACTGCCACAGCCAATCAGCATCTTCAGCGGTGGCGCTCCGTACGCGCCGACATAAGACATCAGACCGGAGGCAGAACGGGAGATCAGTGCGGGAACAGAGGTGAGAGTAAAACAGGTTACCCATAGCAACCAATCAGATCGCTTCATTCAGTTTTCAGAGGCTTTTTTGAAAATGAAAGTAGCGATCTGATCTGGTTGCTATGGGCAACTGGTCAACGTTTCCTTTGCACAGGTATTGATAAATCTCCCCCAATATCTTTATACATTAAATACCTGTATAGATATTATGTGCTATATACCCCTATATTGACCTGTATACACTATATGTAGAGGATACAGGTATATAGTGTATAGAGGCATATCATCTAGACGAGTATATAGTGTACACAGGTATATTGCCCTGTCTGATTCGCCCATACCAACCAATCACAGCTCAGCTTTCACTTCCCAAAGAAGTTTAAAAAAAAAAATTGAGAATTTAAAAGCCACACTGTGATTGGATTAGATACATCTGCCCCACTGGCAGAGGGCAATATACAGGAGCAGGGGGCAATATACAGGGGCAGGGGGCAATATACAGGGATAGGGGGCAATATACAGGGATAGGGGGCAATATACAGGAGCAGGGGGCAATATACAGGGATAGGGGGCAATATACAGGGATAGGGGGCAATATACAGGGATAGGGGGCAATATACAGGGATAGAAGGCAATATACAGGAGCAGGGGGCAATATACAGGGGCAGGGGGCAATATACAGGAGCAGGGGGCAATACACAGGAGCAGGGGGCAATATACAGGGATAGGGGGCAATATACAGGGAAAGGGGGCAATATACAGGGGCAGGGGGCAATATACAGGGGCAGGGGGCAATATACAGGGGCAGAGGGCAATATACAGGGATAGGGGGCAATATACAGGGGCAGGGGGCAATATACAGGGGCAGCGGACCAATATACAGGGATATAAGGCAATATACAGGGGCAGGGGGCAATATACAGTGGCAGGGGACCAATATACAGGGATAGAAGGCAATATATGGGGCAGGAGGCCATATACAGGGGCAGGGGGCCATATACAGGGGCAGGGGGCCATATACGAGGGCAGGAGGCCATATACAGGGGCAGGGGGCTATATATAGAGGCAGGGGGCCATAAACAGGGGCAGGGGGCCATATATAGGGGCAGGGGGCCATATACAGGGGCAGGGGCAATATACAGGGGCAGGGGGCAATATACAGGGGCCAGGGGCAATATACAGGGGCCAGGGGCAATATACAGGGGCCAGGGGCAATATACAGGGGCAGGGGGGAAATATACAGGGGCAGGGGGAAATATACAGGGGCAGAGGGAAATATACAGGGGCAGAGGGAAATATACAGGGGCCCGGGGCAATATACAGGGGCAGGGGGAAATATACACGGGCAGGGGGAAATATACAGGAGCAGGGGGCAATATACAGGGGCAGGGGGAAATATACAGGGGCAGGGGGAAATATACAGGGTCAGGGGGAAATATACAGGAGCAGGGGCAATATACAGGGGCAGAGGGCAATATACAGGAGCAGGGGGCAATATACAGGGGCAGGGGACCAATATACAGGGGACCAATATACAGGGGCAGAGGGAAATATACAGGGGCCGGGGGCAATATACAGGGGCAGAGGGCAATATACAGGAGCAGGGGGCAATATACAGGGGCAGGGGACCAATATACAGGGGCAGAGGGCAATATACAGGGGCAGGAGGACATATACAGGGGCAGGAGGCCATATACAGGGGCAGGGGGCCATAAACAGGGGCAGGGGGCCATATACAGGGGCAGAGGACAATATACAGGGGCAGAGAAGCAATATACAGGGGCAGAGGGCAATATACAGGGGCAGAGGAAGAGGAGCAATATACAGGGATAGGTGCTATATACAGGGGCAGAGGGCAATATACAGGGGCAGAGGGCAATATACAGGGGCAGAGGGCAATATACAGGGGCAGAGGAAGAGGAGCAATATACAGGGATAGGTGCTATATACAGGGGCAGAGGGCAATATACAGGGATAGAAAGCAATATACAGGGGCAGTGGGCCATATACAGGGATAGGGTGCAATATACAGGGATAGGGGACAATATACAGGGATGGGGGCAATATACAGGGATAGGGGGCAATATACAGGGATAGGGGGCAATATACAAGGATAGGGGGCAATATACAGGGATAGAGGACAATATACAGGGAAAGGGGGCAATATACAGGGATAGGGGGCAATATACGGGGATAGGGGGCAATATACAGGGATAGAGGAAAATATACAGGGAAAGCGGGCAATATACAGGGAAAGGGGGCAATATACAGGGATAGGGGGCAATATACAGGGATAGGGGGCAATATACAGGGATGGGGGCAATATACAGGGATAGGGGGCAATATACGGGGATAGGGGGCAATATACAGGGATAGAGGACAATATACAGGGAAAGGGGGCACTATACGGGGATAGGGGGCAATATACAGGGGCAGAGGGCAATATACAGCGATAGAGGACAATATACAGGGAAAGGGGGCAATATACAGGGATAGGGGGCAATATACAGGGATAGGGGGCAATATACAGGGATAGGGGGCAATATACAGAGGCAGGGGACAGTATACAAGGGTAGAGGGAAGAATATACAGTCATGGCCGTAAATGTTGGCACCCCTGAAATTTTTCTAGAAAATGAAGCATTTCTCACAGGAAAGGATTGCAGTAACACATGTTTATTCGCTTTGTGTGTATTGGAACTAAACCAAAAAAGGGAGGAAAAAAAGCAAATTGGACATAATGTCACCAAACTCCAAAAATGGTCTGGACAAAATTATTGCCCCAAGCCCCCCCCCCCTAACTTAATATTTGGTTGCACACCCTTTGGAAGAAATAACTGAAATCAGTGGCTTCCTATAACCATCAATAAGCTTCTTACACCTCTCAGCCGGAATGTTGGACCACTCTTCCTTTACAAACTGCTCCAGGTCTCTTATTGGACGGCGCCTTTTCCCAACAGTAATTATAAGATCTCTCCACAGGTGATCAATGGGATTTAGATCTGGACTCATTGCTGCCACTTCTGAACTCTCCAGCGCTTTGTTGTCATCCATTTCTGGGGCTTTTTGACGTATGTTTGGGGTCATTGTCCTGCTGGAAGACCCAAGATCTCGGACGCAAACCCAGCTTTCTGACACTGGGCTGTACAGTGCGACCCAAAATCCATTGGTAATCCTCAGATTTCATGATGTCTTGTACACATTCAAGGCCCCCAGTGCCAGAGGCAGCAAAACAACCCAAAACATCATTGACCTCCACCATATGTCACTGTAGGTCCTGTGTTCCTTACTTTGTAGGCCTCATTCCATTTTCGGTAAACAGTAGAATGATGGGCTTTACCAAAAAGCTCCATCTTGGTCTCATCTGTCCACAAGACGTTTTCCCAGAAGGATTTTGGTTACTCAAGTTTATTTTGGTAAAATGTAGTCTTGCTTATGTATGTCTCTGTGTCAGCAGTGGGGTCCTCCTGGGTCTCCTCCATAGTGGGGTCCTCCTGGGTCTCCTCCATAGTGGGGTCCTCCTGGGTCTCCTCCATAGTGGGGTCCTCCTGGGTCTCCTCCATAGTGGGGTCCTCCTGGGTCTCCTCCATAGTGGGGTCCTCCTGGGTCTCCTCCATAGTGGGGTCCTCCTGGGTCTCCTCCATAGTGGGGTCCTCCTGGGTCTCCTCCATAGTGGGGTCCTCCTGGGTCTCCTCCATAGTGGGGTCCTCCTGGGTCTCCTCCATAGTGGGGTCCTCCTGGGTCTCCTCCAAAGTGGGGTCCTTCTGGGTCTCCTCCATAGTGGGGTCCTCCTGGGTCTCCTCCATAGTGGGGTCCTCCTGGGTCTCCTCCATAGTGGGGTCCTCCTGGGTCTCCTCCATAGTGGGGTCCTCCTGGGTCTCCTCCATAGTGGGGTCCTCCTGGGTCTCCTCCATAGTGGGGTCCTCCTGGGTCTCCTCCATAGCGTTTTATTTCATTTAAATGTCGATGGATAGTCCGCGCTGACACTGATGCTTCCTGACCCTGCAGGACAGCTTGAATATCTTTGGAACTTGTTTGAAGCTGCTTATCCACCATCTGGACTATCCTGCGTTGACACGTTTCATAAATTTTTCTCTTCCATCCACGCCCAGGGATATTAGCTACAGTGCCGTGGGTTGTAAACTTCTTGATAATGTTACGCCTGTGGACAAAGACAAATCTAGATCTCTGGGGATGGACTTGTAACCTTGAGAGAGTTGATATTTTTCCACAATTTTGGTTCTCAAGTCCTCAGACAGTTCTCTTCTCCTCTTTTTGTTGTCCATGCTTAGTGTGGAACACACAGACACACAATGCAAAGACTAAGTGAACTTCTCTCCTTTTTTATCTGCTTTCAGGTGTGATTTTTATATTGCCCACACCTGTTACTTACCCCCAGATGAGTTTAAAGGAGCATCACATGCTTGAAACAATCTTATTTTGAAAGGGTGCCAATAATTTTGTCCGGCCCATTTTTGGAGTTTGGTGACATTATGTCCAATTTGCTTTTTTTTCCCTCCCTTTTTTGGTTTAGTTCCAATACACACAAAGGGAATAAACATGTGTATAGCAAAACCTGTGTTACTGCAATCCTTTTCTGTGAGGAATACTTCATGTTCTAGAAAAATATCAGGGGTGACAACATTTACGGCCATGACTGTAGAAGCAGAGGGCAATATACAGGGATAGGGGCAATATACAGGGGCAGGGGATAATAAACAGGTTCAGAGGGCAGTATACAGGGCACAATACAGGGGCAGAGGGCAGTATACAGAGGTAGAATGCAGTGTACATGGGAAGAGGGCAATGTAGTGGGGCAGAGAACAGTATACAGAGACAGGGGGCAGTATAGAGAGGTAGTGGGGAGTATACAGAAATAGAGGGCAGTATACAGAGGTAGAAGAAAGTATACAGTGGTAGAGTGCAATATATATGTAGAGGGCAGTATACAGAGGCAAAAGGCAGTACACAGATATGGTGGCCTGTATATAGAAGCAGGGGACAGTATATAGAGGTAGAGGGCAGTATACAGATATAGTGGGAATAAGGAGGTAGAGGACAGTAAGCAGAGGTAGTGTGCAGTATATAAAGAGAGAGGGCAGTATATAGATGCAGAGGATAGTATACAGAGGCTAAAGGCAGTATACAGAGATAGTGGGCAGTATACAGAGGTAAAGGACAGTATACAGAGGTAGTATTTAGTATAAAGAGGGAGAGAGCAGTATATAGATGTAGAGGGCAGTATACAGAGGCAGGGGGCTGTATAAAGGGGCAGGGGTAGTGTATCAGTGCAGCAGACATAATGGCAGTATGTAGAGGTCAGTATATAGATGTAGGGGGCAGTATACAGAGGTAGAGGGCAGTATACAGAGGTAGAGGGCAGTATACAGAGGTAGAGGGCAGTATATCAGTGCAGTAGACACAACAGCAGTATACAGAGGTAGAGGGCAGTATATCAGTGCAGTAGACATAGCAGTATACAGATATAGAGGGCAGTATACAGAGGTAGAGGGCAGTATACAGATATAGAGGGCAGTATACAGATGTAAAGGGCAGTATATAGATGTAAAGGGCAGTATATAGATGTAGAGGGCAGTATACAGAGGTAGAGGGCAGTATACAGAGGTAGAGGGCAGTATATAGATGTAGAGGGCAGTATACAGATGTAGAGGGCAGTATACAGAGGTAGAGGGCAGTATATAGATGTAGAGGGCAGTATACAGATGTAGAGGGCAGTATATAGATGTAGAGGGCAGTATACAGATGTAGAGGGCAGTATATAGATGTAGAGGGCAGTATACAGAGGTAGAGGGCAGTATACAGAGGTAGAGGGCAGTATACAGAGGTAGAGGGCAGTATATAGATGTAGAGGGCAGTATACAGATGTAGAGGGCAGTATACAGAGGTAGAGGGCAGTACATAGATGTAGAGGGCAGTATACAGATGTAGAGGGCAGTATATAGATGTAGAGGGCAGTATACAGAGGTAGAGGGCAGTATACAGAGGTAGAGGGCAGTATACAGATGTAAAGGGCAGTATACAGATGAAGAGGGCAGTATATAGATGTAGAGGGCAGTATACAGAGGTAGAGGGCAGTATACAGATGTAGAGGGCAGTATACAGAGGTTTAGGGCAGTATATAGATGTAGAGGGCAGTATACAGAGGTAGAGGGCAGTATATAGATGTAGAGGGCAGTATACAGAGGTAGAGGGCAGTATATAGATGTAGAGGGCAGTATACAGAGGTAGAGGGCAGTATATAGATGTAGAGGGCAGTATACAGAGGTAGAGGGCAGTATACAGAGGTAGAGGGCAGTATATAGATGTAGAGGGCAGTATACAGAGGTAGAGGGCAGTATACAGAGGTAGAGGGCAGTATATAGATGTAGAGGGCAGTATACAGAGGTAGAGGGCAGTATATAGAGGTAGAGGGCAGTATACTGAGGTAGAGGGCAGTATACAGAGGTAGAGGGCAGTATATAAATGTAGAGGGCAGTATATAGATGTAGAGGGCAGTATACAAAGGTAGAGGGCAGTATACAGAGGTAGAGGGCAGTATATAGAGGTAGAGGGCAGTATATAGATGTAGAGGGCAGTATACAGATGTAGAGGGCAGTATACAGAGGTAGAGGGCAGTATACAGAGGTAGAGGGCAGTATACAGAGGTAGAGGGCAGTATATAGATGTAGAGGGCAGTATACAGAGGTAGAGGGCAGTATACAGAGGTAGAGGGCAGTATATAGATGTAGAGGGCAGTATACAGAGGTAGAGGGCAGTATATAGATGTAGAGGGCAGTATACAGAGGTAGAGGGCAGTATATAGATGTAGAGGGCAGTATACAGAGGTAGAGGGCAGTATACAGAGGTAGAGGGCAGTATACAGAGGTAGAGGGCAGTATACAGATATAGAGGGCAGTATACAGATGTAGAGGGCAGTATATAGATGTAGAGGGCAGTATATAGATGTAGAGGGCAGTATACAGAGGTAGAGGGCAGTATACAGAGGTAGAGGGCAGTATATAGATGTAGAGGGCAGTATATAGATGTAGAGGGCAGTATACAGAGGTAGAGGGCAGTATATAGATGTAGAGGGCAGTATATAGATGTAGAGGGCAGTATATAGATGTAGAGGGCAGTATATAGATGTAGAGGGCAGTATACAGATGTAGAGGGCAGTATATAGATGTAGAGGGCAGTATACAGATGTAGAGGGCAGTATATAGATGTAGAGGGCAGTATACAGAGGTAGAGGGCAGTATACAGAGGTAGAGGGCAGTATATAGATGTAGAGGGCAGTATACAGATGTAGAGGGCAGTATACAGAGGTAGAGGGCAGTATATAGATGTAGAGGGCAGTATACAGATGTAGAGGGCAGTATATAGATGTAGAGGGCAGTATACAGAGGTAGAGGGCAGTATACAGAGGTAGAGGGCAGTATACAGATGTAGAGGGCAGTATACAGATGAAGAGGGCAGTATATAGATGTAGAGGGCAGTATACAGAGGTAGAGGGCAGTATACAGAGGTAGAGGGCAGTATATAGATGTAGAGGGCAGTATACAGAGGTAGAGGGCAGTATATAGATGTAGAGGGCAGTATATAGATGTAGAGGGCAGTATACAGAGGTAGAGGGCAGTATATAGATGTAGAGGGCAGTATACAGAGGTAGAGGGCAGTATATAGATGTAGAGGGCAGTATACAGAGGTAGAGGGCAGTATACAGAGGTAGAGGGCAGTATACAGAGGTAGAGGGCAGTATACAGAGGTAGAGGGCAGTATATAGATGTAGAGGGCAGTATATAGATGTAGAGGGCAGTATACAGAGGTAGAGGGCAGTATACAGAGGTAGAGGGCAGTATATAGATGTAGAGGGCAGTATACAGATGTAGAGGGCAGTATATAGATGTAGAGGGCAGTTTACAGAGGTAGAGGGCAGTATATAGATGTAGAGGGCAGTATACAGATGTAGAGGGCAGTATATAGATGTAGAGGGCAGTATACAGATGTAGAGGGCAGTATATAGATGTAGAGGGCAGTATACAGAGGTAGAGGGCAGTATACAGAGGTAGAGGGCAGTATACAGAGGTAGAGGGCAGTATATAGATGTAGAGGGCAGTATACAGATGTAGAGGGCAGTATACAGAGGTAGAGGGCAGTATATAGATGTAGAGGGCAGTATACAGATGTAGAGGGCAGTATATAGATGTAGAGGGCAGTATACAGAGGTAGAGGGCAGTATACAGAGGTAGAGGGCAGTATACAGATGTAGAGGGCAGTATACAGATGAAGAGGGCAGTATATAGATGTAGAGGGCAGTATACAGAGGTAGAGGGCAGTATACAGAGGTTTAGGGCAGTATATAGATGTAGAGGGCAGTATACAGAGGTAGAGGGCAGTATATAGATGTAGAGGGCAGTATACAGAGGTAGAGGGCAGTATATAGATGTAGAGGGCAGTATACAGAGGTAGAGGGCAGTATATAGATGTAGAGGGCAGTATACAGATGTAGAGGGCAGTATACAGAGGTAGAGGGCAGTATACAGAGGTAGAGGGCAGTATATAGATGTAGAGGGCAGTATACAGATGTAGAGGGCAGTATACAGAGGTAGAGGGCAGTATATAGATGTAGAGGGCAGTATACAGATGTAGAGGGCAGTATACAGATGTAGAGGGCAGTATATAGATGTAGAGGGCAGTATACAGAGGTAGAGGGCAGTATACAGAGGTAGAGGGCAGTATACAGATGTAGAGGGCAGTATACAGATGAAGAGGGCAGTATATAGATGTAGAGGGCAGTATACAGAGGTAGAGGGCAGTATACAGAGGTTTAGGGCAGTATATAGATGTAGAGGGCAGTATACAGAGGTAGAGGGCAGTATACAGAGGTAGAGGGCAGTATATAGATGTAGAGGGCAGTATACAGATGTAGAGGGCAGTATATAGATGTAGAGGGCAGTATACAGAGGTAGAGGGCAGTATATAGATGTAGAGGGCAGTATACAGAGGTAGAGGGCAGTATACAGAGGTAGAGGGCAGTATATAGATGTAGAGGGCAGTATACAGAGGTAGAGGGCAGTATACAGAGGTAGAGGGCAGTATATAGATGTAGAGGGCAGTATACAGAGGTAGAGGGCAGTATATAGAGGTAGAGGGCAGTATACTGAGGTAGAGGGCAGTATACAGAGGTAGAGGGCAGTATATAAATGTAGAGGGCAGTATACAAAGGTAGAGGGCAGTATACAGAGGTAGAGGGCAGTATATAGATGTAGAGGGCAGTATATAGAGGTAGAGGGCAGTATATAGATGTAGAGGGCAGTATACAGATGTAGAGGGCAGTATACAGATGTAGAGGGCAGTATACAGAGGTAGAGGGCAGTATACAGAGGTAGAGGGCAGTATACAGAGGTAGAGGGCAGTATATAGATGTAGAGGGCAGTATACAGAGGTAGAGGGCAGTATACAGAGGTAGAGGGCAGTATATAGATGTAGAGGGCAGTATACAGAGGTAGAGGGCAGTATATAGATGTAGAGGGCAGTATACAGAGGTAGAGGGCAGTATATAGATGTAGAGGGCAGTATACAGAGGTAGAGGGCAGTATACAGAGGTAGAGGGCAGTATACAGAGGTAGAGGGCAGTATACAGAGGTAGAGGGCAGTATACAGAAGTAGAGGGCAGTATATAGATGTAGAGGGCAGTATACAGAGGTAGAGGGCAGTATACAGAGGTAGAGGGCAGTATACAGAGGTAGAGGGCAGTATACAGATGTAGAGGGCAGTATACAGATGTAGAGGGCAGTATATAGAGGTAGAGGGCAGTATACAGAGGTAGAGGGCAGTATATAGATGTAGAGGGCAGTATACAGAGGTAGAGGGCAGTATACAGAGGTAGAGGGCAGTATATAGATGTAGAGGGCAGTATACAGAGGTAGAGGGCAGTATATAGAGGTAGAGGGCAGTATACAGAGATAGAGGGCAGTATATAGATGTAGAGGGCAGTATATAGATGTAGAGGGCAGTATACAGAGGTAGTGGGCAGTATACAGAGGTAGAGGGCAGTATATAGAGGTAGAGGGCAGTATACAGAGATAGAGGGCAGTATATAGATGTAGAGGGCAGTATATAGATGTAGAGGGCAGTATACAGAGGTAGTGGGCAATATATAGAGGTAGAGGGCAGTATACAGAGATAGAGGGCAGTATACAGAGATAGAGGGCAGTATATAGATGTAGAGGGCAGTATACAGAGGTAGTGGGCAGTATACAGAGGTAGAGGGCAGTATACAGAGGTAGAGGGCAGTATATAGATGTAGAGGGCAGTATATAGATGTAGAGGGCAGTATACAGAGGTAGTGGGCAGTATATAGAGGTAGAGGGCAGTATACAGAGATAGAGGGCAGTATATAGATGTAGAGGGCAGTATACAGAGGTAGTGGGCAGTATACAGAGGTAGAGGGCAGTATACAGAGGTAGAGGGCAGTATACAGAGGTAGAGGGCAGTATATCAGTGCAGTAGACATAACGGGCAGCCCCGCACATTACACGGTATCAGTCCGGGATGCACACAGGTGAGCTCCGGGTACACCATGGGTTCTCTCCCGGCTCCCCCTCACCTGGCCGTACACCCGCACCGGGTGCTCAGCGCTGCTCTGCGGGCTCCTCCGGCTCCGGGCGGGCTCCCCTGCCGCCTGTATTCTCTCCTCCGCAGCGGCGACCACCAGCACCAGCAGCAGCCCCAGACCGGCCACACAGACCGAGCACCGCCGCCGCCTCCTCACCGCTTCAGACTCCGCCATCTTCTGACAACACGTGACCCCCCCACAACACCGCCGCCTACCGGAGACACGTGACCTACCGGCGCCGGTCCCCTCACAGCAAATCAGTCACTGCGCGAGTCCCTCACAGGAAGACCTCCCCCCAACCACACAAATATCATTTACTACATCCCCAACATATCCATGTATCATTCCTTACATCCCCAACATATCCATGTATCATTTACTACATCCCCAACATATCCATGTATCATTCACTACATCCCCAACATATCCATGTATCATTTACTACATCCCCAACATATCCATGTATCATTTACTACATCCCCCCAACCACACAAATATCATTTACTACATCCCCAACATATCCATGTATCATTCCTTACATCCCCAACATATCCATGTATCATTCACTACATCCCCAACATATCCATGTATCATTTACTACATCCCCAACATATCCATGTATCATTTACTACATCCCCAACATATCCATGTATCATTTACTACATCCCCAACATATCCATGTATCATTCACTACATCCCCAACATATCCATGTATCATTTACTACATCCCCAACATATCCATGTATCATTCCCTACATCCCCAACATATCCATGTATCATTTACTACATCCCCAACATATCCATGTATCATTTACTACATCCCCAACATATCCATGTATCATTCACTACATCCCCAACATATCCATGTATCATTCCCTACATCCCCAACATATCCATGTATCATTTACTACATCCCCAACATATCCATGTATCATTCCCTACATCCCCAACATATCCATGTATCATTTACTACATCCCCCATCATATCCATGTATCATTTACTACATCCCCAACATATCCATGTATCATTCACTACATCCCCAACATATCCATGTATCATTTACTACATCCCCAACATATCCATGTATCATTTACTACATCCCCAACATATCCATGTATCATTTACTACATTCCCAACATATCCATGTATCATTTACTACATCCCCAACATATCCATGTATCATTCACTACATCCCCAACATATCCATGTATCATTTACTACATCCCCAACATATCCATGTGTCATTCACTACATCCCCAACATATCCATGTATCATTCACTACATCCCCAACATATCCAAGTATCATTTACTACATCCACAACATATCCATGTATCATTAACTACATCCCCCAAATATCCATGTATCATTTACTACATCCCCAAAATATCCATGTATCATTTACTACATCCCCAAAATATCCATGTATCATTTACTACATCCCCAACATATCCATGTATCATTTACTACATCCCCAAAATATCCATGTATCATTTACTACATCCCCAACATATCCATGTATCATTCACTACACCCCCAACATATCCATGTATAATTTACTACATCCCCCAACATATCCCTGTATCATTTACTACATCCCCAACATATCCATGTATCATTTACTACATCCCCAACATATCCATGTATCATTTACTACATCCCCAACATATCCATGTATCATTCCCTACATCCCCAACATATCCATGTATCATTTACTACATCCCCAACATATCCATGTATCATTTACTACATCCCCAACATATCCATGTATCATTTCCTACATCCCCAATATATCCATGTATCATTTACTACATCCCCAACATATCCATGTAACATTTACTACATCCCCAACATATCCATGTATCATTCCCTACATCCCCAACATATCCATGTATCATTCACTACATCCCCAACATATCCATGTATCATTTACTATATCCCCAACATATCCATGTATCATTTACTACATCCCCAACATATCCATGTATCATTCACTACATCCCCAACATATCCATGTATCATTTACTATATCCCCAACATATCCATGTATCATTCACTACACCCCCAACATATCCATGTATAATTTACTACATCCCCCAACACATCCCTGTATCATTTACTACATCCCCAACATATCCATGTATCATTTACTACATCCCCAACATATCCATGTATCATTTACTACATCCCCAACATATCCATGTATCATTCCCTACATCCCCAACATATCCATGTATCATTTACTACATCCCCAACATATCCATGTATCATTTCCTACATCCCCAATATATCCATGTATCATTTACTACATCCCCAACATATCCATGTAACATTTACTACATCCCCAACATATCCATGTATCATTCCCTACATCCCCAACATATCCATGTATCATTCACTACATCCCCAACATATCCATGTATCATTTACTATATCCCCAACATATCCATGTATCATTTACTACATCCCCAACATATCCATGTATCATTCACTACATCCCCAACATATCCATGTATCATTTACTACATCCCACAACATATCCATGTATCATTCACTACATCCCCAACATATCCATGTATCATTTACTATATCCCCAACATATCCATGTATCATTTACTACATCCCCAACATATCCATGTATCATTCACTACATCCCCAACATATCCATGTATCATTTACTATATCCCCAACATATCCATGTATCATTTACTATATCCCCAACATATCCATGTATCATTTACTATATCCCCAACATATCCATGTATCATTTACTACATCCCCAACATCCATGTATCATTCACTACACCCCCAACATATCCATGTATCATTTACTACATCCCCAACATATCCATGTATCATTTACTACATCCCCAACATATCCCTGTATCATTTACTACATCCCCAACATATCCATGTATCATTCACTACACCCCCAACATATCCATGTATCATTTACTACACCCCCCAACATATCCATGTATCATTCACTACATCCCCAACATATCCATGTATCATTCACTACATCCCCAACATATCCATGTATCATTTACTACATCCCCAACATATCCATGTATCATTCCCTACATCCCCAACATATCCATGTATCATTCACTACATCCCCCAACATATCCATGTATCATTCACTACATCCCCAACATATCCATGTATCATTCCCTACATCCCCAACATATCCATGTATCATTTACTACATCCCCAACATATCCATGTATCATTTACTACATCCCCAACATATCCCTGTATCATTTACTACATCCCCCGTCATATCCAAGTCTAATTTACTACATCCTCCATCATATCCATGTATCATTTACGACATCCACAACATATCCCTGTATCATTCACTACATCCCCAACGTATCCCTGTATCATTTACTACATCCCCAACATATCCCTGTATCATTTACTACATCCCCAACATATCCCTGTATCATTCACTACATCCCCCAACATATCCAAGTATCATTTACTACATCCCCCATCATATCCATGTATCATTTACTACATCCCCCGTCATATCCAAGTCTAATTTACTACATCCTCCATCATATCCATGTATCATTTACGACATTCCCAAACATATCCCTGTATCATTTACTACATCCCCCAGCATATCCATGTATCATTTACTACACCCCCCAACATATCCATGTATCATTCACTACATCCCCAACATATCCATGTATCATTCACTACACCCCCAACATATCCATGTATAATTTACTACATCCCTAACATATCCATGTATCATTTACTACATCTCCAACATATCCCTGTATCATTTACTACATCCCCCAACATATCCATGTATCATTCACTACATCCTCCATCATATCCATGTATCATTTACTACATCCCCAACATATCCATGTATAATTTACTACATCCCCCAACATATCCATGTATAATTTCCTACATCCCCCAACATATCCATGTATCATTCACTACATCCCCAACATCCATGTATCATTCACTACATCCCCCAACATATCCATGTATCATTTACTACATCCCCCATCATATCCATGTATCATTTACTACACCCCCAACATATCCATGTATCATTCACTACACCCCCCCAACATATCCATGTATCATTCACTACATCCCCCAACATATCCATGTATCATTCACTACATCCCCAACATATCCATGTATCATTTATTACATCCCCAACATATCCATGTATAATTTACTACATCCCCAACATATCCATGTATCATTCACTACATCCCCAACATATCCCTGTATCATTTACTACATCCCCCAACATATCCATGTATCATTCACTACATCCTCCATCATATCCATGTATCATTTACTACATCCCCAACATATCCATGTATCATTCACTACATCCCCAACATATCCATGTATCATTTACTACATCCCCAACATATCCATGTATCATTCACTAGATCCCCAACATATCCCTGTATCATTTACTACATCCCAAACATATCCATGTATCTTTCACTACACCCCCAACATATCCATGTATCATTTACTACATCCCCCAACATATCCATGTATCATTCACTACATCCCCAACATCCATGTATCATTCACTACATCCCCCAACATATCCCTGTATCATTTACTACATCCCCCAACATATCCATGTATCATTCACTACATCCTCCATCATATCCATGTATCATTTACTACATCCCCAACATATCCATGTATCATTCACTACACCCCCAACATATCCATGTATAATTTACTATATCCCCCAACATATCCATGTATCATTCACTACATCCCCAACATCCATGTATCATTCACTACATCCCCAACATATCCATGTATCATTTACTACATCCCCCATCATATCCATGTATCATTTACTACACCCCCAACATATCCATGTATCATTCACTACATCCCCCAACATATCCATGTATCATTTACTACATTCCCCAACATATCCATGTATCCTTTACTACATCCCCAACATATCCATGTATCATTCACTACACCCCCAACATATCCATGTATCATTTACTACATCCCCCAACATATCCATGTATCATTCACTACACCCCCAACATATCCATGTATCATTCACTACATCCCCAACATATCCATGTATCATTCACTACACCCCCAACATATCCATGTATCATGTACTACATCCACAACATATCCATGTATCATTTACTACATCCCCCAACATATCCATGTATCATTTACTATATCCCCAACATATCCATGTATCATTTACTACCTCCCCAACATATCCATGTATCATTTACTACATCCCCAACATATCCATGTATCATTTACTACATCCCCAACATATCCATGTATCATTTACTACATCCCCCAACATATCCATGTATCATTTACTACACCCCCAACATATCCATGTATCATTTACTACATCCCCAACATATCCATGTATCATTTACTACATCCCCCAACATATCCATGTATCATTTACTACACCCCCCAACATATCCATGTATCATTTACTACATCCCCAACATATCCATGTATCATTTACTACATCCCCCAACATATCCATGTATCATTTACTACATCCCCAACATATCCATGTATCATTCACTACATCCCCAACATATCCATGTATCATTCACTACATCCCCCAACATATCCATGTATCATTCACTACATCCCCCAACATATCCATGTATCATTTATTACATCCCCAACATATCCATGTATAATTTACTCCATCCCCAACATATCCATGTATCATTTACTACATCCCCAACATATCCATGTATCATTCCCTACATCCCCAACATATCCATGTATCATTCACTACATCCCCAACATATCCATGTATCATTCACTACATCCCCAACATATCCATGTATCATTTACTACATCCCCAACATATCCATGTATCATTCACTACATCCCCAACATATCCATGTATCATTCACTACATCCCCCAACATATCCATGTATCATTTATTACATCCCCAACATATCCATGTATAATTTACTACATCCCCAACATATCCATGTATCATTCCCTACATCCCCAACATATCCATGTATCATTCACTACATCCCCAACATATCCCTGTATCATTTACTACATCCCCCAACATATCCATGTATCATTCACTACATCCTCCATCATATCCATGTATCATTTACTACACCCCCAACATATCCATGTATCTTTCACTACATCCCCCAACATATCCATGTATCATTTACTACATTCCCCAACATATCCATGTATCCTTTACTACATCCCCAGCATATCCATGTATCATTCACTACATCCCCAACATATCCATGTATCATTCACTACATCCCCCAACATATCCATGTATCATTTACTACATTCCCCAACATATCCATGTATCCTTTACTACATCCCCAACATATCCATGTATCATTCACTACATCCCCAACATATCCATGTATCATTCACTACACCCCCAACATATCCATGTATCATTTACTACATCCCCCAACATATCCATGTATCATTCACTACACCCCCAACATATCCATGTATCATTCACTACATCCCCAACATATCCATGTATCATTCACTACACCCCCAACATATCCATGTATCATTTACTACATCCACAACATATCCATGTATCATTTACTATATCCCCCAACATATCCATGTATCATTTACTATATCCCCAACATAACCATGTATCATTTACTACACCCCCCAACATATCCATGTATCATTTACTACATCCCCAACATATCCATGTATCATTTACTACATCCCCCAACATATCCATGTATCATTTACTACACCCCCCAACATATCCATGTATCATTTACTACATCCCCAACATATCCATGTATCATTTACTACATCCCCCAACATATCCATGTATCATTTACTACATCCCCAACATATCCATGTATCATTTACTACATCCCCAACATATCCATGTATCATTCACTACATCCCCAACATATCCATGTATCATTCACTACATCCCCCAACATATCCATGTATCATTTATTACATCCCCAACATATCCATGTATAATTTACTACATCCCCAACATATCCATGTATCATTTACTACATCCCCAACATATCCATGTATCATTCACTACATCCCCAACATATCCATGTATCATTTACTATATCCCCAACATATCCATGTATCATTCACTACACCCCCAACATATCCATGTATAATTTACTACATCCCCCAACATATCCCTGTATCATTTACTACATCCCCAACATATCCATGTATCATTTACTACATCCCCAACATATCCAGGTATCATTTACTACATCCCCAACATATCCATGTATCATTCCCTACATCCCCAACATATCCATGTATCATTTACTACATCCCCAACATATCCATGTATCATTTCCTACATCCCCAATATATCCATGTATCATTTACTACATCCCCAACATATCCATGTAACATTTACTACATCCCCAACATATCCATGTATCATTCCCTACATCCCCAACATATCCATGTATCATTCACTACATCCCCAACATATCCATGTATCATTTACTATATCCCCAACATATCCATGTATCATTTACTACATCCCCAACATATCCATGTATCATTCACTACATCCCCAACATATCCATGTATCATTTACTATATCCCCAACATATCCATGTATCATTTACTACATCCCCCAACATATCCATGTATCATTCACTACATCCCCAACATATCCATGTATCATTTACTATATCCCCAACATATCCATGTATCATTTACTACATCCCCAACATATCCATGTATCATTCACTACATCCCCAACATATCCATGTATCATTTACTATATCCCCAACATATCCATGTATCATTCACTACATCCCCAACATATCCATGTATCATTTACTACATCCCCAACATATCCATGTATCATTTACTATATCCCCAACATATCCATGTATCATTTACTATATCCCCAACATATCCATGTATCATTTACTACATTCCCAACATCCATGTATCATTCACTACACCCCCAACATATCCATGTATCATTTACTACACCCCCCAACATATCCATGTATCATTCACTACATCCCCAACATATCCATGTATCATTCACTACATCCCCAACATATCCATGTATCATTTACTACATCCCCAACATATCCATGTATCATTCCCTACATCCCCAACATATCCATGTATCATTCACTACATCCCCCAACATATCCATGTATCATTCACTACATCCCCAACATATCCATGTATCATTCCCTACATCCCCAACATATCCATGTATCATTTACTACATCCCCAACATATCCATGTATCATTTACTACATCCCCAACATATCCCTGTATCATTTACTACATCCCCCGTCATATCCAAGTCTAATTTACTACATCCTCCATCATATCCATGTATCATTTACGACATCCACAACATATCCCTGTATCATTCACTACATCCCCAACGTATCCCTGTATCATTTACTACATCCCCAACATATCCATGTATCATTTACTACATCCCCAACATATCCCTGTATCATTCACTACATCCCCCAACATATCCAAGTATCATTTACTACATCCCCCATCATATCCATGTATCATTTACTACATCCCCCGTCATATCCAAGTCTAATTTACTACATCCTCCATCATATCCATGTATCATTTACGACATTCCCAAACATATCCCTGTATCATTTACTACATCCCCCAGCATATCCATGTATCATTTACTACACCCCCCAACATATCCATGTATCATTCACTACATCCCCAACATATCCATGTATCATTCACTACACCCCCAACATATCCATGTATAATTTACTACATCCCTAACATATCCATGTATCATTTACTACATCTCCAACATATCCCTGTATCATTTACTACATCCCCCAACATATCCATGTATCATTCACTACATCCTCCATCATATCCATGTATCATTTACTACATCCCCAACATATCCATGTATAATTTACTACATCCCCCAACATATCCATGTATAATTTCCTACATCCCCCAACATATCCATGTATCATTCACTACATCCCCAACATCCATGTATCATTCACTACATCCCCCAACATATCCATGTATCATTTACTACATCCCCCATCATATCCATGTATCATTTACTACACCCCCAACATATCCATGTATCATTCACTACACCCCCCAACATATCCATGTATCATTCACTACATCCCCCAACATATCCATGTATCATTCACTACATCCCCAACATATCCATGTATCATTTATTACATCCCCAACATATCCATGTATAATTTACTACATCCCCAACATATCCATGTATCATTCACTACATCCCCAACATATCCCTGTATCATTTACTACATCCCCCAACATATCCATGTATCATTCACTACATCCTCCATCATATCCATGTATCATTTACTACATCCCCAACATATCCATGTATCATTCACTACATCCCCAACATATCCATGTATCATTTACTACATCCCCAACATATCCATGTATCATTCACTAGATCCCCAACATATCCCTGTATCATTTACTACATCCCAAACATATCCATGTATCTTTCACTACACCCCCCAACATATCCATGTATCATTTACTACATCCCCCAACATATCCATGTATCATTCACTACATCCCCCACATCCATGTATCATTCACTACATCCCCCAACATATCCCTGTATCATTTACTACATCCCCCAACATATCCATGTATCATTCACTACATCCTCCATCATATCCATGTATCATTTACTACATCCCCAACATATCCATGTATCATTCACTACATCCCAAACATATCCATGTATCATTCACTACACCCCCAACATATCCATGTATAATTTACTACATCCCCCAACATATCCATGTATCATTCACTACATCCCCAACATCCATGTATCATTCACTACATCCCCAACATATCCATGTATCATTTACTACATCCCCCATCATATCCATGTATCATTTACTACACCCCCAACATATCCATGTATCATTCACTACATCCCCCAACATATCCATGTATCATTTACTACATTCCCCAACATATCCATGTATCCTTTACTACATCCCCAACATATCCATGTATCATTCACTACACCCCCAACATATCCATGTATCATTTACTACATCCCCCAACATATCCATGTATCATTCACTACACCCCCAACATATCCATGTATCATTCACTACATCCCCAACATATCCATGTATCATTCACTACACCCCCAACATATCCATGTATCATGTACTACATCCACAACATATCCATGTATCATTTACTACATCCCCCAACATATCCATGTATCATTTACTATATCCCCAACATATCCATGTATCATTTACTACATCCCCCAACATATCCATGTATCATTTACTACATCCCCAACATATCCATGTATCATTTACTACATCCCCAACATATCCATGTATCATTTACTACATCCCCCAACATATCCATGTATCATTTACTACACCCCCAACATATCCATGTATCATTTACTACATCCCCAACATATCCATGTATCATTTACTACATCCCCCAACATATCCATGTATCATTTACTACACCCCCCAACATATCCATGTATCATTTACTACATCCCCAACATATCCATGTATCATTTACTACATCCCCCAACATATCCATGTATCATTTACTACATCCCCAACATATCCATGTATCATTCACTACATCCCCAACATATCCATGTATCATTCACTACATCCCCCAACATATCCATGTATCATTCACTACATCCCCCAACATATCCATGTATCATTTATTACATCCCCAACATATCCATGTATAATTTACTCCATCCCCAACATATCCATGTATCATTTACTACATCCCCAACATATCCATGTATCATTCCCTACATCCCCAACATATCCATGTATCATTCACTACATCCCCAACATATCCATGTATCATTCACTACATCCCCAACATATCCATGTATCATTTACTACATCCCCAACATATCCATGTATCATTCACTACATCCCCAACATATCCATGTATCATTCACTACATCCCCCAACATATCCATGTATCATTTATTACATCCCCAACATATCCATGTATAATTTACTACATCCCCAACATATCCATGTATCATTCCCTACATCCCCAACATATCCATGTATCATTCACTACATCCCCAACATATCCCTGTATCATTTACTACATCCCCCAACATATCCATGTATCATTCACTACATCCTCCATCATATCCATGTATCATTTACTACACCCCCAACATATCCATGTATCTTTCACTACATCCCCCAACATATCCATGTATCATTTACTACATTCCCCAACATATCCATGTATCCTTTACTACATCCCCAACATATCCATGTATCATTCACTACATCCCCAACATATCCATGTATCATTCACTACATCCCCCAACATATCCATGTATCATTTACTACATTCCCCAACATATCCATGTATCCTTTACTACATCCCCAACATATCCATGTATCATTCACTACACCCCCAACATATCCATGTATCATTTACTACATCCCCCAACATATCCATGTATCATTCACTACACCCCCAACATATCCATGTATCATTCACTACATCCCCAACATATCCATGTATCATTCACTACACCCCCAACATATCCATGTATCATTTACTACATCCACAACATATCCATGTATCATTTACTATATCCCCCAACATATCCATGTATCATTTACTATATCCCCAACATAACCATGTATCATTTACTACACCCCCCAACATATCCATGTATCATTTACTACATCCCCAACATATCCATGTATAATTTACTACATCCCCCAACATATCCATGTATCATTTACTACACCCCCCAACATATCCATGTATCATTTACTACATCCCCAACATATCCATGTATCATTTACTACATCCCCCAACATATCCATGTATCATTTACTACATCCCCAACATATCCATGTATCATTTACTACATCCCCAACATATCCATGTATCATTCACTACATCCCCAACATATCCATGTATCATTCACTACATCCCCCAACATATCCATGTATCATTTATTACATCCCCAACATATCCATGTATAATTTACTACATCCCCAACATATCCATGTATCATTCACTACATCCCCAACATATCCCTGTATCATTTACTACATCCCCCAACATATCCATGTATCATTCACTACATCCCCCAACATATCCATGTATCATTCACTACATCCCCCAACATATCCATGTATCATTCACTACACCCCCAACATATCCATGTATCATTCACTACATCCTCCATCATATCCATGTATCATTTACTACATCCCCAACATATCCATGTATCATTCACTACATCCCCAACATATCCATGTATCATTTACTACATCCCCAACATATCCATGTATCATTCACTAGATCCCCAACATATCCATGTATCATTCACTACATCCCCAACATATCCATGTATCATTTACTACATCCCCAACATATCCATGTATCATTTACTACATCCCAAACATATCCCTGTATCATTTACTACATCCCCAACATATCCATGTATATCATTCACTACATCCCCCAACATATCCATGTATCATTTACTACATCCCCAACATATCCATGTATAATTTACTACATCCCCCAACATATCCATGGATAATTTACTACATCCCCCAACATATCCATGTATCATTCACTACACCCCCAACATATCCATGTATAATTTACTACATCCCCCAACATATCCATGTATAATTTACTACATCCCCCAACATATCCATGTATCATTCACTACATCCCCAACATCCATGTATCATTCACTACATCCCCCAACATATCCATATATCATTTACTACATCCCCCATCATATCCATGTATCATTTACTACACCCCCAACATATCCATGTATCATTCACTACACCCCCCAACATATCCATGTATCATTCACTACACCCCCCAACATATCCATGTATCATTCACTACACCCCCAACATATCCATGTATCATTCGATACATCCCCAACATATCCATGTATCATTCACTACACCCCCAACATATCCATGTATCATTTACTACATCCCCCAACATATCCATGTATCATTTACTACATCCCCAACATATCCATGTATCATTTACTACATCCACAACATATCGTGTATCATTTACTACACCCCCAACATATCCATGTATCATTTACTACATCCACAACATATCCATGTATCATTTACTACATCCCCAACATATCCATGTATCATTCACTACACCCCCCAACATATCCATGTATCAGTCATTACATCTCCCCAAATATCTGTCACGTATGGGCAGGAAAGAGTGAAGCCCTAAACTCACCCGCTCCCATTTACCCTGCCTACTTGTGTGACAGTCCCTTCCTGAATAAGTGCAACGTAAAACTTCAACAAAATAAACTAACAATACATCACTATATGCCCAAATATCTCCAGGTAATTGGAGGGATGTAATGACTGATACATGGAGATATTTGGGGGGATGTAATGACTGATACATGGAGATATTTAGGGGGATGTAATGACTGATACATGGAGATATTTGGGGGGATGTAATGACTGATACATGGAGATATTTTGGGGGATGTAATGACTGATACATGGAGATATTTGGGGGATGTAATGACTGATACATGGGATATTTGGGGATGTAATGACTGATACATGGAGATATTTGGGATGTAATGACTGATACATGGAGATATTTGGGATGTAATGACTGATACATGGAGATATTTGGGATGTAATGACTGATACATGGAGATATTTGGGATGTAATGACTGATACATGGAGATATTTCGGGATGTAATGACTGATACATGGAGATATTTGGGATGTAATGACTGATACATGGAGATATTTGGGGGATGTAATGACTGATACATGGAGATATTTGTGGATGTAATGACTGATACATGGAGATATTTGGGATGTAATGACTGATACATGGAGATATTTGGGATGTAATGACTGATACATGGAGATATTTGGGATGTAATGACTGATACATGGAGATATTTGGGATGTAATGACTGATACATGGAGATATTTCGGGATGTAATGACTGATACATGGAGATATTTGGGATGTAATGACTGATACATGGAGATATTTTGGGATGTAATGACTGATCCATGGAGATATTTGGGGGATGTAATGACTGATACATGGAGATATTTGGGGGATGTAATGACTGATACATGGAGAAATTTGGGGGATGTAATGACTGATACATGGAGATATTTGGGGGATGTAATGACTGATACATGGAGATATTTGGGGGATGTAATGACTGATACATGGAGATATTTGGGGGATGTAATGACTGATACATGGGGATATTTGGGGGATGTAATGACTGATCCATGGAGATATTTGGGGGATGTAATGACTGATACATGGAGATATTTGGGATGTAATGACTGATACATGGAGATATTTGGGGAGATGTAATGACTGATACATGGAGATATTTGGGGATGTAATGACTGATACATGGAGATATTTGGGGGATGTAATGACTGATCCATGGAGATATTTGGGGGATGTAATGACTGATGTATGGAGATATTTGGCGAGATGTAATGACTGATACATGGAGATATTTGGGGATGTAATGACTGATACATGGAGATATTTGGGGGATGTAATGACTGATCCATGGAGATATTTGGGGGATGTAATGACTGATGTATGGAGATATTTGGGGGATGTAATGACTGATACGTGGAGATATTTGGGGAGATGTAATGACTGATACGTGGAGATATCTGGGGATGTAATGACTGATACATGGAGATATTTGGGGAGATATAATGACTGGTACATGGAGATATTTGGGGAGATGTAATGTCTGATACATGGAGATATTTAGGGATGTAATGACTGATACATGGAGATATTTGGGATGTAATGACTGATACATGGAGATATTTGCGATGTAATGACTGATACATGGAGATATTTGGGATGTAATGACTGATACATGGAGATATTTGGGGGGGATGTAATGACTGATACATGGAGATATTTGAGGGGGATGTAATGACTGATACATGGAGATATCTGGGGATGTAATGACTGATACATGGAGATATCTGGGGATGTAATGACTGATGTATGGAGATATTTGGGGGATGTAATGACTGATACGTGGAGATATTTGGGGATGTAATGACTGATACATGGAGATATTTGGGGAGATGTAATGACTGATACATGGAGATATTTGGGGAGATATAATGACTGGTACATGGAGATATTTGGGGAGATGTAATGACTGATACATGGATATATTTAGGGATGTAATGACTGATACATGGAGATATCTGGAGAGATGTAATGACTGGTACATGGAGATATTTAGGGATGTAATGACTGATACATGGAGATATTTGGGGAGATGTAATGACTGATACATGGAGATATTTAGGGATGTAATGACTGATACATGGAGATATTTGGGGGGATGTAATGACTGATACATGGAGATATTTGGGGAGATGTAATGACTGATACATGGAGATATTTAGGGATGTAATGACTGATACATGGAGATATTTGGGGGGATGTAATGACTGATACATGGAGATATTTGGGGGATGTAATGACTGATACATGGAGATATTTGGGGATGTAATGACTGATACATGGAGATATTTGGGGGATGTAATGACTGATACATGGAGATATTTGGGGGATGTAATGACTGATACATGGAGATATTTGGGATGTAATGACTGATACATGGAGATATTTGGGGGGATGTAATGACTGATACATGGAGATATTTGGGGGGATGTAATGACTGATACATGGATATATTTGGGGGATGTAATGACTGATACATGGAGATATTTGGGATGTAATGACTGATACATGGAGATATTTGGGGGGATGTAATGACTGATACATGGAGATATTTGGGATGTAATGACTGATACATGGAGATATTTGGGGAGATGTAATGACTGATACATGGAGATATTTGGGGATGTAATGACTGATACATGGAGATATTTGGGGGATGTAATGACTGATCCATGGAGATATTTGGGGGATGTAATGACTGATGTATGGAGATATTTGGGGAGATGTAATGACTGATACATGGAGATATTTGGGGATGTAATGACTGATACATGGAGATATTTGGGGGATGTAATGACTGATCCATGGAGATATTTGGGGGATGTAATGACTGATGTATGGAGATATTTGGGGGATGTAATGACTGATACGTGGAGATATTTGGGGAGATGTAATGACTGATACGTGGAGATATCTGGGGATGTAATGACTGATACATGGAGATATTTGGGGAGATATAATGACTGGTACATGGAGATATTTGGGGAGATATAATGACTGATACATGGAGATATTTAGGGATGTAATGACTGATACATGGAGATATTTGGGATGTAATGACTGATACATGGAGATATTTGGGGGGGGGATGTAATGACTGATACATGGAGATATTTGGGGGGGATGTAATGACTGATACATGGAGATATTTGGGGGGGATGTAATGACTGATACATGGAGATATCTGGGGATGTAATGACTGATGTATGGAGATATTTGGGGGATGTAATGACTGATACGTGGAGATATTTGGGGATGTAATGACTGATACATGGAGATATCTGGGGATGTAATGACTGATACATGGAGATATTTGGGGAGATGTAATGACTGATACATGGAGATATTTGGGGAGATATAATGACTGGTACATGGAGATATTTGGGGAGATGTAATGACTGATACATGGAGATATTTAGGGATGTAATGACTGATACATGGAGATATTTAGGGATGTAATGACTGATACATGGAGATATCTGGAGAGATGTAATGACTGGTACATGGAGATATTTAGGGATGTAATGATTGATACATGGAGATATTTGGGGAGATGTAATGACTGATACATGGAGATATTTAGGGATGTAATGACTGATACATGGAGATATTTGGGGGGATGTAATGACTGATACATGGAGATATTTGGGGGATGTAATGACTGATACATGGAGATATTTGGGGAGATGTAATGACTGATACATGGAGATATTTGGGGGGGATGTAATGACTGATACATGAAGATATTTGGGGGGGATGTAATGACTGATACATGGAGATATTTGGGGGATGTAATGACTGATACATGGAGATATTTGAGATGTAATGACTGATACATGGAGATATTTGGGGGATGTAATGACTGATACATGGAGATATTTGGGGGATGTAATGACTGATACATGGAGATATTTGGGGGGATGTAATGACTGATACATGGAGATATTTAGGGATGTAATGACTGATACATGGAGATATTTGGGGATGTAATGACTGATACATGGAGATATTTTGGGGGGATGTAATGACTGATACATGGAGATATTTGGGGGATGTAATGACTGATACATGAAGATATTTGGGGGATGTAAAGACTGATACATGGAGATATTTGGGGGGGATGTAATGACTGATACATGGAGATATTTGAGATGAAATGACTGATACATGGAGATATTTGGGGGATGTAATGACTGATACATGGAGATATTTGGAGGATGTAAAGACTGATACATGGAGATATTTGGGGGATGTAATGACTGATACATGGAGATATTTGGGGAGATGTAATGACTGATACATGGAGATATTTGGGGGATGTAAAGACTGATACATGGAGATATTTGGGGGATGTAATTGTCACGATGCCGGCTGGCAGGTAGTGGATCCTCTGTGCCAGAGAGGGATTGGCGTGGACCGTGCTAGTGGACCGGTTCTAAGCCACTACTGGTTTTCACCAGAGCCCGCCGCAAAGCGGGATGGTCTTGCTGCGGCGGTAGTGACCAGGTCGTATCCACTAGCAACGGCTCACCTCTCTGGCTGCTGAAGATAGGCGCGGTACAAGGGAGTAGGCAAAAGCAAGGTCGGACGTAGCAGAAGGTCGGGGCAGGCAGCAAGGATCGTAGTCAGGGGCAACGGCAGAAGGTCTGGAAACACAGGCAAGGAACACACAAGGAACGCTTTCACTGGCACTAAGGCAACAAGATCCGGCAAGGGAGTGCAGGGGAAGTGAGGTGATATAGGGAAGTGCACAGGTGAACACACTAATTGGAACCACTGCGCCAATCAGCGGCGCAGTGGCCCTTTAAATCGCAGAGACCCGGCGCGCGCGCGCCCTAGGGAGCGGGGCCGCGCGCGCCGGGACAGAACAGACGGAGAGCGAGTCAGGTAGGGGAGCCGGGGTGCGCATCGCGAGCGGGCGCTACCCGCATCGCGAATCGCATCCCGGCTGGCAGCGGAATCGCAGCGCCCCGGGTCAGAGGACGTGACCGGAGCGCTGCCACGGGGAGAGTGAAGCGAGCGCTCCGGGGAGGAGCGGGGACCCGGAGCGCTCGGCGTAACAGTACCCCCCCCCTTGGGTCTCCCCCTCTTCTTAGAGCCTGAGAACCTGAGGAGCAGACTTTTGTCTAGGATGTTGTCCTCAGGTTCCCAGGATCTCTCTTCAGGACCACAACCCTCCCAGTCCACTAAAAAAAAATTTTTCCCTCTGACCTTTTTGGCAGCTAAAATTTCTTTGACCGAGAAGATGTCCGAGGAGCCGGAAACAGGAGTGGGAGGAACAGATTTGGGAGAAAAACGGTTGAGGATGAGTGGTTTGAGAAGAGAGACGTGAAAGGCATTAGGGATACGAAGAGAGGGAGGAAGAAGAAGTTTATAAGAGACAGGATTAATTTGACACAAAATTTTGAAAGGACCAAGATAGCGTGGTCCCAACTTATAGCTAGGGACACGGAAGCGGACATATTTAGCGGAGAGCCATACCTTGTCTCCAGGGGAAAAAACGGGGGGAGCTCTTCTTTTCTTATCCGCGAACTTCTTCATGCGTGATGAAGCCTGTAAGAGAGAATTTTGGGTCTCTCTCCATATGATGGAAAGGTCACGAGAAATTTCATCCACAGCGGGCAGACCAGAGGGCAAGGGAGTAGGGAGGGGGGGAAGAGGGTGACGGCCGTACACCACGAAAAATGGGGATTTGGAGGAAGACTCAGAGACCCTGAAGTTATACGAGAATTCGGCCCATGGGAGGAGATCTGCCCAGTCATCCTGGCGGGAGGAAACAAAATGTCGCAAATAATCACCCAAGATCTGGTTAATCCTTTCTACTTGTCCATTGGACTGGGGATGATATGCAGAAGAAAAATTTAATTTAATCTTGAGTTGTTTACAGAGAGCCCTCCAGAATTTAGACACGAATTGGACGCCTCTATCCGAGACAATCTGCGTAGGCAACCCGTGAAGACGAAAAATGTGTACAAAAAATTGTTTAGCCAACTGAGGCGCAGAAGGAAGACCAGGAAGAGGGATGAAGTGTGCCATTTTGGAGAATCGATCAACGACCACCCAAATAACAGTGTTGCCACGGGAAGGGGGTAAATCAGTAATAAAATCCATACCAATCAGAGACCAAGGCTGTTCGGGGACAGGCAGAGGATGAAGAAAACCAGCGGGCTTCTGGCGAGGAGTCTTATCCCGGGCACAGATAGTGCAGGCTCGCACAAAGTCCACAACATCCGTCTCCAGAGTCGGCCACCAATAGAAGCGGGAGATGAGTTGCACAGATTTCTTGATACCCGCATGGCCTGCGAGATGGGAGGAGTGACCCCATTTGAGGATTCCGAGGCGTTGGCGAGGAGAAACAAAGGTCTTTCCTGGAGGAGTCTGCCTGATGGAGGCAGGAGAAGTGGAGATCAGGCAGTCAGGTGGAATGATGTGTTGCGGAGAGAGTTCAACTTCTGAGGCATCCGAGGAACGAGAGAGAGCATCGGCCCTAATGTTCTTATCGGCAGGACGAAAGTGAATCTCAAAATTAAATCGGGCAAAGAACAGAGACCACCGGGCCTGGCGAGGATTCAGCCGTTGGGCAGACTGGAGGTAGGAGAGGTTCTTGTGGTCGGTGTAGATAATAACAGGAGAACTTGATCCCTCCAGCAGATGCCTCCATTCCTCAAGTGCTAATTTAATGGCTAGAAGCTCTCGATCCCCGATGGAGTAGTTCCTCTCCGCTGGAGAGAAGGTCCTAGAGAAAAAACCACAAGTGACAGCATGCCCGGAAGAATTTTTTTGTAGAAGAACAGCTCCAGCTCCCACTGAGGAGGCATCAACCTCCAATAGGAAGGGTTTGGAAGGGTCAGGTCTGGAGAGGACGGGAGCCGAAGAAAAGGCAGACTTGAGTCGTTTAAAGGCGTCTTCTGCTTGAGGAGGCCAGGACTTGGGATCAGCATTTTTTTTGGTTAAAGCCACGATAGGAGCCACAATGGTAGAAAAATGTGGAATAAATTGCCTGTAATAATTGGCGAACCCCAAAAAGCGTTGGATAGCACGGAGTCCGGAGGGGCGTGGCCAATCTAAGACGGCAGAGAGTTTGTCTGGATCCATCTGTAGTCCCTGGCCAGAGACCAAATATCCTAGAAAAGGAAGAGATTGGCATTCAAACAGACATTTCTCAATTTTGGCATAGAGTTGGTTGTCACGAAGTCTCTGAAGAACCATACGGACATGCTGGCGGTGTTCTTCTAGATTGGCAGAAAAAATTAGGATATCGTCCAGATATACAACAACACAGGAGTATAACAGATCACGAAAAATTTCATTGACAAAGTCTTGGAAGACGGCAGGGGCGTTGCACAGTCCAAAGGGCATGACCAGATACTCAAAGTGTCCATCTCTGGTGTTAAATGCCGTTTTCCACTCGTCCCCCTCTCTGATGCGGATGAGGTTATAGGCGCCTCTTAAGTCCAATTTAGTGAAGATGTGGGCACCTTGGAGGCGATCAAAGAGTTCAGAGATGAGGGGTAAGGGGTAGCGGTTCTTAACCGTGATTTTATTAAGACCGCGGTAGTCAATGCAAGGACGTAGGGAGCCATCTTTTTTGGACACAAAGAAAAATCCGGCTCCGGCAGGAGAGGAGGATTTACGGATAAAGCCCTTTTTTAGATTCTCCTGGACGTATTCGGACATGGCAAGAGTCTCTGGGGCAGAGAGAGGATAAATTCTGCCCCGGGGTGGAGTAGTGCCCGGGAGGAGGTCGATAGGGCAATCATAAGGCCTGTGAGGAGGTAGAGTCTCAGCTTGTTTTTTGCAGAAAACATCCGCGAAGTCCATATAGGCCTTAGGGAGACCGGTTACTGGAGGAACCACAGAGTTACGGCAAGGGTTACTGGGAACCGGTTTTAGACAGTTCTTGGAACAAGAGGACCCCCAACTCTTGATCTCCCCAGTGGACCAATCCAGGGTAGGGGAATGAAGTTGAAGCCAGGGAAGTCCAAGGAGAATTTCCGAGGTGCAATTGGGGAGGACCAAAAGTTCAATCCTCTCATGATGAGATCCGATGCTCATAAGAAGGGGCTCCGTGCGGAAACGTATGGTACAGTCCAATCTTTCATTATTTACACAATTGATGTAGAGGGGTCTGGCGAGACTGGTCACCGGGATGTTGAACCTGTTGACGAGAGAGGCCAAAATAAAATTTCCTGCAGATCCAGAGTCCAAGAAGGCCACTGTAGAGAAGGAGAAGGCAGAGGCAGACATCCGCACAGGCACAGTAAGACGTGGAGAAGCAGAGTAGACATCAAGGACTGTCTCACCTTTGTGCGGAGTCAGCGTACGTCTTTCCAGGCGGGGAGGACGGATAGGACAATCTCTCAGGAAGTGTTCGGTACTAGCACAGTACAGGCAGAGGTTCTCCATACGGCGTCGTGTCCTCTCTTGAGGTGTCAGGCGAGACCGGTCGACCTGCATAGCCTCCACGGCGGGAGGCACAGGAACAGATTGCAGGGGACCAGAGGAGAGAGGAGCCGAGGAGAAGAAACGCCTCGTGCGAACAGAGTCCATATCTTGGCGGAGTTCCTGACGCCTTTCGGAAAAACGCATGTCAATGCGAGTGGCTAGGTGAATAAGTTCATGTAGATTAGCAGGAATTTCTCGTGCGGCCAGAACATCTTTAATGTTGCTGGATAGGCCTTTTTTGAAGGTCGCGCAGAGGGCCTCATTATTCCAGGACAATTCTGAAGCAAGAGTACGGAATTGTACGGCATACTCGCCAACGGAAGAATTACCCTGGACCAGGTTCAACAGGGCAGTCTCAGCAGAAGAGGCTCGGGCAGGTTCCTCAAAGACACTTCGGATTTCCGAGAAGAAGGAGTGTACAGAGGCAGTGACGGGGTCATTGCGGTCCCAGAGCGGTGTGGCCCATGACAGGGCTTTTCCGGACAGAAGGCTGACTACGAAAGCCACCTTAGACCTTTCAGTGGGAAACAGGTCCGACATCATCTCCAGATGCAGGGAACATTGGGAAAGAAAGCCACGGCAAAACTTAGAGTCCCCATCAAATTTATCCGGCAAGGATAAGCGTATCCCAGGAGCGGCCACTCGCTGCGGAGGAGGTGCAGGAGCTGGCGGAGGAGATGACTGCTGAAGCTGTGGTAGTAACTGTTGTAGCATAACGGTCAGTTGAGACAGCTGTTGGCCTTGTTGCGCTATCTGTTGTGACTGCTGGGCGACCACCGTGGTGAGGTCAGCGACAACTGGCAGAGGAACTTCAGCGGGATCCATGGCCGGATCTACTGTCACGATGCCGGCTGGCAGGTAGTGGATCCTCTGTGCCAGAGAGGGATTGGCGTGGACCGTGCTAGTGGACCGGTTCTAAGCCACTACTGGTTTTCACCAGAGCCCGCCGCAAAGCGGGATGGTCTTGCTGCGGCGGTAGTGACCAGGTCGTATCCACTAGCAACGGCTCACCTCTCTGGCTGCTGAAGATAGGCGCGGTACAAGGGAGTAGGCAAAAGCAAGGTCGGACGTAGCAGAAGGTCGGGGCAGGCAGCAAGGATCGTAGTCAGGGGCAACGGCAGAAGGTCTGGAAACACAGGCAAGGAACACACAAGGAACGCTTTCACTGGCACTAAGGCAACAAGATCCGGCAAGGGAGTGCAGGGGAAGTGAGGTGATATAGGGAAGTGCACAGGTGAACACACTAATTGGAACCACTGCGCCAATCAGCGGCGCAGTGGCCCTTTAAATCGCAGAGACCCGGCGCGCGCGCGCCCTAGGGAGCGGGGCCGCGCGCGCCGGGACAGAACAGACGGAGAGCGAGTCAGGTAGGGGAGCCGGGGTGCGCATCGCGAGCGGGCGCTACCCGCATCGCGAATCGCATCCCGGCTGGCAGCGGAATCGCAGCGCCCCGGGTCAGAGGACGTGACCGGAGCGCTGCCGCGGGGAGAGTGAAGCGAGCGCTCCGGGGAGGAGCGGGGACCCGGAGCGCTCGGCGTAACAGTAATGACTGATACATGGAGATATCTGGGGATGTAATGACTGGTACATGGGGATATTTGGGGGGGATGTAATGACTGATACATGGAGATATTTGGGAGATGTAAAGACTGATACATGGAGATATTTGGGGGATGTAAAGACTGATACATGGAGATATTTGGGGGATGTAATGACTGATACATGGAGATATTTGGGATGTAATGATTGATACATAGAGATATTTGGGGATGTAATGACTGATCCATGGAGATATTTGGGGGGATGTAATGACTGATACATGGAGATATTTGGGGGGATGTAATGACTGATACATTGGAGATATTTGGGATTTAATGACTGAAACATGGAGATATTTGGGGAGATGTAATGACTGATACATGGAGATATTTGGGGGGATGTAATGACTGATACATGGAGATATTTGGGATGTAATGACTGATACATGGAGATATTTGGGGAGATGTAATGACTGATACATGGAGATATTTGGGGGATGTAATGACTGATACATGGAGATATTTGGGGGATGTAAAGACTGATGTATGGAGATATTTGGGGGATGTAATGACTGATACGTGGAGATATTTGGGGATGTAATGACTGATACATGGATATATTGGGGGGATGTAATGACTGATACATGGAGATATTTGGGGGATGTAATGACTGATACATGGATATATTGGGGGGATGTAATGACTGATACATGGAGATATTTAGGGGGATGTAATGGCTGATACATGGAGATATTTAGGGGGATGTAATGACTGATACATGGAGATATTTAGGGGGATGTAATGACTGATACATGGAGATATTTGGGATGTAATGACTGATACATGGAGATATTTGGGGGATGTAATGACTGATACATGGAGATATTTAGGGGGATGTAATGGCTGATACATGGAGATATTTGGGATGTAATGACTGATACATGGAGATATTTGGGGGATGTAATGACTGATCCATGGAGATATTTGGGGGATGTAATGACTGATACATGTATATTTTGGGGGGATGTAATGACTGATACATGGAGATATTTGGGGATGTAATGACTGATACATGGAGATATTTGGGATGTAATGACTGATACATGGAGATATTTGGGATGTAATGACTGATACATGGAGATATTTGGGGGGATGTAATGACTGATACATGGAGATATTTAGGGGGATGTAATGGCTGATACATGGAGATATTTGGGATGTAATGACTGATACATGGAGATATTTGGGGGATGTAATGACTGATCCATGGAGATATTTGGGGGATGTAATGACTGATACATGTATATTTTGGGGGGATGTAATGACTGATACATGGAGATATTTGGGGATGTAATGACTGATACATGGAGATATTTGGGATGTAATGACTGATACATGGAGATATTTGGGGATGTAATGACTGATACATGGAGATATTTGGGGGGGGGGATGTAATGACTGATACATGGAGATATTTGGGGATGTAATGACTGATACATGGAGATATTTGGGATGTAATGACTGAAACATGTATATTTTTTGGGGGATGTAATGATTAATACATGAAGATATTTAGGTGACAGGAGACACAGTGCAGCATTTATACTGATACAACCCCACACATTGTATATACTGTATATGGATCAGGTAGCAGTGGTTACTCTCCTGGACACCTACACCAGGGCAGACAGTCATTTTGATGCAACCCAATTTTGGTGGTTACTTGGGTGTATATCCAGATCCCCAGCCCCAATGCCAGGACCCATCAGAGAAAATGATGCCCTGATGTGAAGAAAGACGTTATTAGTAAATCTACAAAGCAAGTGGGAAACATAATAAAAGATCGCTAATGGGTCTATCCTGGGGGTGTCATCTGACTTAGACTCTCTTCACATGGATCAGTAATAAAGCACCTTCCTTTCTTTGTTTAATACCGGTATATGCAGTTTTGTGAACATGACCTTAGAAACCCTTTTTTCCTTTGACCTGTTAGTTAGAGAATATGGAGGGGACTCTCACTTGGTGTCTCATTTATTTGCCAGATCAGATAATGCTGTAGAGACAATCAGCCTCTGGAGGACCCTCACAGATTATAGGTGATTGCTGGGGGTCCCAGTAGCAGGTCATCCTGCGTCCCAATACAAAAACTGTATGCGGTCCCCACCTATGTAGGGCACCCTGGCGGGGGTCAACAGTCTCCTTTCATGGAGCGGAGATCGCTCTGTGCACAAGGAGAGCTGGGTGCAGTGCAAGAGATCCCGGGGGGGTCCTAGCAGTTGGCCCCTCTGCAATCTCCTGCACTGCATCCTGCTCTCCTTTTCAACAGAGCGATCTCCACTCAATGGGTAGCAAATTCAGCTGCAGAAAATATGCAGCAAAATACAGCACATGTGACCCTACGCCAAAAAGGGGTATTCCGGGATTTTTGTTTATTTGCCTATTCTTCAGGGGCTGTAAAGTTAGTTCAGTTTATAATATTGTGTGGTTCCAGGTTTTCCCAGGTTGCAGTGTGGCCCGAGACATTACATCACTAGTCAGGTGTTCAGAGGAAGCCTGTCTTTGCTTCAAAGGGTGGAGCGACCGCTGGTGGGAAGGAGAACATTCTGCAAGAATTCTAGTTTTGCAACAGCTGGAGGCACCCTGGTCAGAAAACTGGTCTATTGCATGGAAGGGATCACAATTGTGTTTCAATGGGTGGGGTGGCTGATGTGTGTGAGGGAGAAAAGTGACCTCACACTTACAAACAAGAAATTATGGGAATTGTAGTTTGAGGGAACGTACTTCAACAGGAAATGCCCAGTTCACAAAAAGCTATCCACAGTGTTATGGTAATCTCACAACACACCCATTTAGCCCCAAGACAAGCGCAGATCCTTCCTAAACATGTCCGTTACTGTCTGTCAGGTACGTACTAAAATCCCCATATGGTGGAGAACCTCTGCAAGGGGAAAAAATTCCAACATGCCAAACCATAAGGCTGCTGCACTATAATGCAAGAAAATACACAACAATATCTGCAGCAATTCAGTCCCATGTGAACAGTGCCATAGAACCTGAGCTGCAGCTGTTGTAGAAATACAACTCCCAGCGCGCAGTTACATTTATGAATGCTGGGCGTTGTAGTCCCACTAGTATACAGGTGGACTGGAGATGGCGTTTTGTTTTTTTGGGCTCAGATCGGCGGTGTCCGGTAGTATGGGTTACGCAAGTATTTCCCAACCAAGGTGTCTCCAGCTGTTGCAAAACTACAACTCCCAGCATGCCCAGACAGCCTTCGGCTGTCTGGGCATGCTGGAAGTTGTAGTTTTGCAACAGCTGGAGGCACCCTGGTTGGATAACACCGGGTTACGCTTTGTCGTCTGTCCCTGGCGCTCTCCGCTTCCCTCTCAGCTGTGATTAATGAAACCCGATCGCGTTTTTTTAATTAAAGCCTCCAGTTCCCTTCATAGGATAAAAGACGAAAATGAGAAACATCTCCCGTAAATATGCGCCCATGAGAAGAGAGTTATACAATAGTAATGAGGAGAGGGTTGGGGGGTCCGCCCAAGGGGCATGTATTATGAATAGAATACATAGTGTCATGGGGGGCATGTTTCCTGAACATGTATAATACATATGTATATACACGGCGACATCTCTTTGTGGCGACTACCCAACTCTGTATTGAAAAGTGGTCTACTGGGGGGGGGGGGTCTTCTCAAAGAAGTGGTCTTCATAAATATTTAAATGATGCAATAACTTTTGCATCTGTTGTGTCCCGATACCGTATAGTATACCGTACCTTGTATGGTGGTCCCTAAAGCCAGAGTTACCCCGTTCCGGTAGGGCCCTCCTGGTGGGATAGCCCCTAGTCACCTCTTCCTTCTTTAATTTTGTGGTGTTTGTGTATGTTTATTTAATTGTGTATATAGTGTTGCAGGACCATCGGTCATGTGACCAATGTTAATTCTCTTAGAGTATGTTAAAGGACCTTCCTAGGTCACGTGTGTGGTCACATGTTTAGACCATAATCCCTTGTGTAAAGTGACTGACAGATGGTATGGACCAATGAGCTCAAGGCCAGCCCCTGCCCATAAACTCAATCCCCTAAATCCAGCAGAACAGCGCATATAAATCTCCTGATCTAAAAACTCACAAGGTCCCAACCAACTGTCAGGATCCTAATAGACTCTGATTGTACAAAGACTGTTCCTGTTTAATTTTGCATAAAACCTGCAGTAAAAGTTCCGACAGTTTTCTGAAACCTCCGGTTGTGGACAATCATTTATTCCTCCCTATCGCTCTGGGGACGGGGGGCGATAGGACAAGTATATACAGAGGAGCCCTCACCCTGGCGTCACGACAGTTAAGGGTTAAACCAGCACCCTTTCATCACTGCACAGCTACACCCCATATACCCTACAACCCTACAAGATTACCACACATCACTTCAGGACATCTCAGGGGAAAATGGGGGAGATTGATCAAAACCTGTGCAGAGGAAAAGTGGACCAGTTGCCCATAGCAACCAATCAGATCACTACTTTCATTTTTAAAGAGTCCTGTGAAAAATGAAAGTAACAATCTGATTGGTTGCTATGGGCAACTGGTCAACTTTTCCTCTGCACAAGCTTTAATAAATCTCCCCTAATATGGTGTCAGAGTAGCCATAACTCGCTCCTGACCTGGCGGCGCCGGTTGTTCTTGTTCTGACTGGACGTCTCCTCGTTGTTAGATCTGGACTCCGTGCTCTCTAGCGTCTGATCCGATGTTTCGTTTTCTGAACAACAGACACAATAAGGCTGCATGCACACCACGTTTTTGCTATACAGTTCCCGTATACGGTTTCAAGTTAAAAACCGAACGGGACCGTATAGAAAACTGTATGCATTGACTTAACATTGACCGTATGTCAAACGCATCATCCGGTTTAGTCCTTTTTGCAACCTATACGGTTTTGTCCGGTTTTTTACCCGTACCCAAAACCGTAGTCTACCACGTTTTTTGGTCTGGGTGAAAAACTGTATCAGGCTGGGTTCTCACCACATTTTTCAAATACGGTAACCGTATATGGTTTTCTGCAAAAAAAAAAAAACGTATGCGAACGTATCCGAAATGCATTGTAAACCGTATTCCAAATGTTGTGTACGGTTGCATCCGTTTTGCCTCGGATATGGTTTTGCCGATTTTTCAACCGTAGGCAAAAACGCTGTCGACCACGTATTTGCCTCCGGTTGGAAAACTGTATGCGAACCGTATGCGGTTCTTTTAACATTGTTGTCTATGAGAACCGTACACAGAATTTCAGAATACGGTTGCACACGGTTTTTCTAATCCGTTTTTGGAGTTGACACATGCGCAGATTGGAATTTCAATAGAACAATAGTAACTTTATTAAATTGCTGGAAAACTAATTCCAACAAAATAGCAAAACCGTTGGCAAAAACTGATGCAAACGGATAGAACTGTACGGGGAAAAATCGTATGCATTTTAATTTGGAGTCATACGGTTGTATACGGTTGCATACGGTTTTTGCCATGCGTTTCTTAGCGGAAAACCGTATACGGTAACCGTATTTGAAAAACGTGGTGTGAACCCAGGCTTAGGGTGCATTCACACCACGTTCACGTATCAGGTTTTTGATGAAAAAACGGATTCCTCAAAACCTGACTAAACTGTATACAAAACGTGTGTACAAATTTCAACCCGTATACAGTTAAAAAACGCATACGGTTTCAAAAATGATGTCCGGTTGCATCCGTTTTGTAGGTGACAGAAATATAGGTACTAAACACATAACATAGATCACATAGATAAGAACCATTTGGCCCATCTAGTCTGCCCAAAATTATATGATCAGGTTTCGATACTGAGTGACGGGTTCTCTTTATGGAGCTTTCGCTCTTGTATGTGAATATATCTATTGTAGATGTAGGTTGATATTAAAGTTTTCTGAGACAAAAGATTGCAGTCCCAATTACAGAAACTAACCGATCTAACGGAAGGCAAACCATGGTGTAACGCATTTGGCAGTATTTTGTGACATGACACTCAGAAGGCTGGCACTTCTACAACCGGAGGCCAATAAAGAAACCATTGGAAGGTAGAAAGGCCCTTGTCTAGTTCTATTCTTTCTGAAAGAAATCCCTCTCGGGGCTGAAATGTACACTGTATCCTCACAGCGGCACTGTAACAGGGTTCAGGTACAACTTGCTAGCAAACTAGACTGGTGATATGTGGCCTCTAGAAAAGGCAGGGCTTTCCATACTGGGTGCTGTGTTGGTGGTTGTCCCCAGGTGTTTTGTGGGACCATCCTGTAGCGCAGCAGCAGTCACCGCTGGTCCCCATTCTGAAGTGGCCACGGCCAGTGCTGCTGATATTGAACTATGCACGTCTTAACAGGAAAAGTTTAGAAAGCTCAAAGATAAGGTATGCCTAACTTTAGCATTACCTAGGTTCACTAGACTTTGATTTCCTCAAAGGCCAAGCCCTGACTCAATAGAGCTGCCTTGACTTCATGGATCTTGTTTAGGCCCTCCTCTATCCCCAGGAGGGGAGATCAGACTTGGTACTGGCTCCTGCATCTATTGGCTAGGAGACTGTGTGTGACCTGTTTAGCTGTACAGTAAAACACATGACACGTAAACCATACTGTGGTTACCTTAGTGCAGTGTTTTTCGACCAGTTTGCCCCAGTACTTGCAGATTTTCTCCGCTCATGAAACATAATGTGATACAATGAAATGCTTGGGATTCATAATGGCTTTTTCCAGTCTGCTCCTTGTGCCACGTTTCCCACGTGATCCATGTTTCGGGTAGCGCAGCATTCGGGGACATGGCCCTTAATAAACTCCTTCTCTTTCCTATAAAGTTGTTTTAATCTCTTCCAGTCCAGTGACTTGTTATAAAGTAACAATGGTTGTGAGCAGCTTGTTGTGTGCCGGAGCCAAAGCTGCGCTCCTCGGGTACAGATGGTTATAATAACGGCGCCAGTATTATAGTCATCTCCAGCACAATGTTGTCTCAAGACGCGCTCCCTTCCTTGGCTCTGATGTGACAAGATGCTTTCAAAGAATGTCGCTGGACGCATTTCTCAATGTTTGTGTCGTGTTTTTCGTGCTAAGTACAATATTATTCCACCTCACAGATCTCACAGATCCAATTCCTAGAAATTAGGGATTTTCTGCTGTGCTTGTGCCAAAAACATCTTATAACTATCATGTAAGAGCAGAAGGCGGAGCAGAGAGAGAAAGAGAGCTTAGATCCAAAAACTTAAAGGGGAACTTCAACATCACTACGTGTCTACCTCTTGATTAGTTCCCTTCTATACAGATACCCCTATAACTTAAGTGGGGGGTCCATTTAATGGTAAGTAGTCATAGACGTATTTCAGGGTCATACTAAGCACTTCTTCAGGTCATTGACATTGTATTTCAGGGTCATCAATGATTCATCTCATTGACAACGCATTTCAGAATACTGTAATGGGTATCACTGCTCCAGGTTATTGACAACACATTTCAGGGTCATACTGGTCGCTGTTTCAGATAAATGACAACGCATTTCAATGTCATAGTGATCGCTGCTTCATCTGTTTGACAGCGCATTTCAGCATAATGTGGATCGCTGCATCAGGTTATTAACAACACATTTCAGGGTTATACTAATCGCTGCTTAAGATAATGGACAAGACATTTTAGGGTCAACTGATTGTTTTTTCAAGTCATTGACAACACATTCAAGGTCATACTTATCACTTTTGCAGGTCATTAAGAATGTGAATGTCATGCAGATCAATGACATGACGCATTTCAGGGTCATACTGATCGATGCTTTAGGTCTTTCATAATGCATTTCATGGTCATACTGATCGATGCTTAAGTTCATTGATAACACATTTCATGGTCATACTGATCGATGCTTCAGGTCTTTGATCACGCGTTTCATGGTCATACTGATCGATGCTTTAGGTCATTGATAACGCATTTCATGGCCATACTGATCGATGCTTCAGGTCATTGATAACGCATTTCAGGGTCATACTGATCAATGCTTCAGGTCATTGATAACGCATTTCATGGTCATACCGATCGATGCTTCAGGTAATTGATAACGCATTTCAATGTCATACTGATCAATTCTTTAAGTTATTTACAATGCATTTCAGGGTCATACTGATCACTGCTTCATAATACTGACAACCATTTCAAGTTGATGATGATCGCTGCTTCAGGTCATTCACATCCATTTCAGGGTCATACTGATCACTGCTTTTGGTCACTGACAACATAATTCAGGGTTACACTGATCACTGTTTTGGGTCAGGGACAAGATTCTTGGGTTATACTGCTCGCTGCTTCAGATGAATGACAACGCATATGAATGTAATTGATAACGCATTTCATGGTCATACTGATCGATGTTTCAGGACTTTGATAACGCATTTCATGGTCATACTGATCATTGCTTCAGTTCTTTGATAACGCATTTCATGGTCATACTGATCGATGCTTAAGGTCACTGATAACGCATTTCATGGTCATACTGATCGATGCTTCAGGTCTTTGATCACGCATTTCATGGTCATACTGATCGATACTTCAGGTCTTTGATCACGCATTTCATGGTCATACTGATCGATGCTTCAGGTCTTTGATCACACATTTCAGGGTCATACTGATTGATGATTCAGGTCATTGATAACGCATTTCATGGTCATACTTATCGATGCTTCAGGTAATTGATAACGCATTTCAGGGTAATACTGATCGATGCTTCAGGTCAGTGATAACGCATTTCAGGGTCATGCTCATCGATGCTTCAGGTCTTTGATAACGTATTTCATGGTCATACTGATCGATGCTTCAGGTCAATGATAACGCATTTCAATGTCATATTGATTGATGCTTCAGGTCATATACAACGCATTTCAGAGTCATACTGATAACTTCTTCATAATACTGATGACCATTTCAAGTTAATGATCGCTGCTTCAGGTCATTCACATCCATTTCAGGGTCATACGGATCACTGCTTTAGGTCATTGACAACATAATTCAGAGTTACACTGATCACTGTTTCAGGTCAGGGACAAAATTCTTGGATTATACTGCTCGTCGCTTCAGATGAATGACAACGCATATGAATGTCATTGACAACACATTTCATGGTCATACTGATTGATGCTTCAGGTCTTTGATAACGCATTTCATGGTCATACTGATCAGTGCTTCAGTTCTTTGATAATGCATCTTGTGGTCATATTGATCGATGCTTAAGGTCATTAATAACGTATTTCACGGTCATACTGATCGATGCTTCAGGTCTTTGATCATGCATTTCATGGTCATACTGATCGATGCTTACGGTCTTTGATCACGCATTTCAGGGTCATACTGATCGATGCTTCAGGTAATTGATAACGCATTTCAGGGTCATGCTGATCGATGCTTCAGGTCTTTGATAACGCATTTAATGGTCATACTGATCGATGCTTCAGGTCTTTGATAACGCATTTCATGGTCATACTGATCGATGCTTCAGGTAATATACAACGCATTTCAGGGTCATACTGATCACTGCTTCATGATACTGACGACCATTTCAAGTTGATGATGATCGCTGCTTCAGGTCATTCACATATATTTCAGGGTTATACTGATCACTGCTTTAGGTCATTGACAACATAATTCAGGGTTACACTGATCACTGTTTCGGGTCAGGGACAAGATTTTTGGGTTATACTGCTCGCTGCTTCAGATGATTGACAAGGCATATGAAGGTCATTGCTAACACATTTTATGGTCATACTGATCGATGCTTTAGGTCATTGATAACACATTTCATGGTCATACTGATCAATGCTTCAGGTCATTGATAACGCATTTCATGGTCATACTGATCAATGCTTCAGGTCATTGATATCGCATTTCAGGGTCATACTGATTGATGCTTTAGGTCTTTGATAACGCATTTAAGGGTCATACTGAATGATGCTTTAGGTCATTGATAATGTATTTCATGGTCATACTGATCAATGCTTCAGGTCTTTGATAACACATTTCATGGTCATACTGATCGATGCTTCAGGTCTTTGATAACGCATTTCATGGTCATACCGATCGATGCTTCAAGTAATTGATAACACATTTCAATGTCACACTGATCAATTCTTTAGGTCATATACAACGCATTTCAGGGTCATACTGATTACTGCTTCATAATACTGACAACCATTTCAAGTTGATGATGATCGTTGCTTCAGGTCCTTCACATCCATTTCAGGGTCATACTGATCACTGCTTTAGGTCATTGACAACATAATTCAGGGTTACACTGATCACTGTTTCCGGTCAGGTACAAGATTCTTGGGTTATACTGCTCACTGCTTCAGATAATTGACAACACATATGAAGGTCATTGATAACGCATTTTATGGTCATACTGATTGATGCTTTAGGTAATTGATAACACATTTCATGGTCATACTGATCGATGCTTCAGGTCATTGATAACGCATTTCATGGTCATACTGATCAATGCTTCAGGTCTTTGATAACGCATTTCATGGTCATACTGATCGATGCTTCAGGTCTTTGATAACGCATTTCATGGTCATACTGATCGATGCTTCAGGTAATTGATAACGCATTTAATGGGCATACTGATTGATGCTTCAGGTCATTGATAACGCATTTCAGGGTCATACTGATCGATGCTTCAGGTCATTAATAACACATTTCATGGTCATACTGATCGATGCTTCAGGTCATTGATAACGAATTTCATGGTCATAATGATCGATGCTTCAGGTCTTTGATGACGCATTTCATGGTCAGACTGATCGATGCTTCAGGTAATTGATAACGCATTTCACGGTCATACTGATCACTGCTTCACAATACTGACAACCATTTCAAGTTGATGATGATCGCTGCTTCAGGTCATTCACATCCATTTCAGGGTCATACTGATCACTGCTTTAGGTCATTGACAACATAATTCAGGGTTACACTGATCACTGTTTCAGGTCAGGGACAAGATTCTTGGGTTATACTGCTTGTTTCAGATGATTGACAACGCATATTAAGGTCATACTGGATGAAGCTTCAGATCATTGACAATGCATTTCAGGGGTCATACTGATTTTTCTTTAGGTCATCGCTGCTTCAGATGAATGACAACGCATATAAAGGTCATTGATAAGGCATTTCATGGTCATACTTATTGATGCTTCAGGTCTTTGATAACGAATTTCATGGTCATACTGATCAGTGCTTCAGTTCTTTAATAACGCATTTCATGGTCATACTGATCGATGCTTCAGGTCTTTGATCACGCATTTCAGGGTCATACTGATCGATGCTTCAGGTCATTGATAACGCATTTCAGGGTCATACTGATCGATGCTCCGGGTCATTGATAATACATTTCAGGGTCATACTGATCGATGCTTCAGGTCAATGATAACGCATTTCAGGGTCATACTGTTCGATGCTTCAGGCCTTTGATAACATAATTCAGGGTTACACTGATCACTATTTCGGGTCAGGGACAAGATTCTTGGGTTATACTACTCTCTGCTTCAGTTGATTGACAACACATATGAAGGTCTTTGATAACACATTTCATGGTCATACTGATCGATGCTTTAGGTAATTGATACCGCATTTCATGGTCATACTGATCAATGCTTTAGGTAATTGATAACGCATTTCATGGTCATACTGATCGATGCTTCAGGTCTTTGATAACGCATTTCACGGTCATACTGATCAATGCTTCAGGTCTTTGATAAGGCATTTCATGGTCATACCGATCAATGCTTCAGGTCATTGATAACGCATTTCAATCTCACACTTATCAATTATTTAGATCACATACAACGCATTTCAGGGTCATACTGATCACTGTTTCATAATACTGACAACCATATCAAGTTGATTATGATTGTTGCTTCAGGTCCTTCACATCCATTTCAGGGTCATACTGATCACTGATGACAACGCATATGAAGGTCATACTGGATGCAGCTTTAGATCATTGACAATGCATTTCAGGGGCCATACTGATTTTTTCTTTAGGTCATTGACTAAAGTATTATAAATGATGTGACATATTTCTGGGTCACCCTTTGGTCTTCTTTGGGTCAAGCAAGCTTTGCATTTTGGGTTCATAACCATTTCTTCTGCAGCTCACTGTTGAATCATTTTCATATCCCGGCTTCTTCAGTCCAGGTGTCTACGCATTTTGGGACCATAACCATTGCTTCTTCAGCTCATTCACAATTCCTTATGGAGCAATGTTTCCCAACCAGGGTGCCTTCAGCTGTTGCAAAACTACAACTCCCAGCATGCCTGGACAGCCTTCGGCTGTCCAGGCATGCTGGGGGTTGTAGTTTTGCAACAGCTGGAGGCACCCTGGTTGGGAAAACACTGTTTTAGAGTCATATCTCGGCTTCTTCAGGCCAGGTGTTTATACATTTTAGGATTAAACTAGTTTCTTCTTTAGGCCATGCAATGACATGTTTCAGATGCTCAGGATCATACCATTGCTTCTTCAGCTCATATGACAACACTACCGCGGGCTCACACATAGTTACGGATAAGTATGTTGTTCTTTAGCTCTATAGTGACCTGTCTGGTGACTGGATGTTTTTGTGTATTCTCTGCATTTCGCACGCAGTGATCACTTTCGGTGCAGACACTTCCTGGAGAGACTTATATGTTTATGCAAAAAAAAACAGAATAACCAGTCCATCCCCCTGTGTCAACTCAGAGACTAGTCCATTATTTTTGCAGAAGTGATAATGGAGAAGTCAAGGGCAAAAAATAACAGGATGACTGCACCCAGGACACGGCAGGCGGAGCTGCTAACTGTACATGCAGCGGTGACTGTGGCTGACACTGGGGTATGTTCACACTGAGGAATTGACATCACATTTACTAGTTGAATTCTGTGTCATTTTTCAGCTCCAATTCTGCCTTTGACTTTAATGGTCTTTTAAATGGCCACTCTGATTAAAGCTAATATTTGCTATTTCACTCCATATGGTAAATAAAAAAAAATCTTTCTAATGTACTTTGTTTAAAAAAAATGAAGTTTTCTATGTTTTATTTGTGTTTAAAAAAGCTGCCACTAGGTGTCTCCCTACTTGTCCAGAGCACATTCCCCCCCCCCCCCCCATCTCTTGCACACACTTTGGACTCCTGCAGGCCTGGCAAAAGTCCAAAATCAGGAAATGCAGTCTGGAATGCTGAGGAAGGGGGGGGGGGGGGGCAGCCTTAGCCAATCATAGCTCATTTCACACTGAACTGCTCTGGGCTGTGTGTAGCAGAGTGAGGGAGGAAGTTCTCCCCTGTATGGCTTCAGATGATGTCACGCCTGCTGGGGAACGCCCCTTCCCAGTCTGTGATTCTGACTGAGACTGAGCAGAAAATACAGAACAATATCAAGGTAGAAAACTAAAAAATAATAAAAATAAAGGCAGGGGGTGGTTTATCATGATGGGGGCAGTGAACTGGGAGGATTCTAAAATTGTACAAGACCATGATAGGTACTCTTTAAAGGGGTACTCCGGTGGAAAACTTTATTTTTTTTTTTTTAAATCGACTGGTGCCAGAAAGTTAAACAGATTTGTAAATTACTTCTATTAAAAAATCTTAATCCTTCCAGTACTTATTGGCTGCTGAATACTACAGAGGAAATTATTTTCTTTTTGGAACACAGAGCTCTCTGCTGACATCACGAGCACAGCGCTCTCTGCTGACACCTCTGTCCATTTTAGGAACTCTCCAGAGCAGAATATGTTTTCTATGGGGATTTTCTCCTACTCTGCACAGTTCTTAAAATGGACAGAGATGTCAGCAGAGAGCACTATTTTCTACTATCACATCCTACCCTCACATGCTCTGACCTAGATGTAATTCCTGTAAATAGTAGAGTCCCTCTACTAGCGCCACAAGGCTTTACACAAGGCTTTTCTAAGGCCAGCTTCAGTTCTCCTTCCAACACACCTAGGGCATAGTTTGGTTCTTAGGGCATGCTGGGAGTCGTAGTTTTGCAGCAGCAGGAGGCACCCCCGATTGGATAACACTGACCTATACTATATACTACTATATTGTCCAACATGCTGGGAGTTGTAGTTTTCATTTAGGGAAGCTACTAAGCCACAGGCTTTATCAGGGCATGCTGGGAGTTGTAGTTAGTAACTAACTGCAACTCCCAAATTTAATGAAAATAAAAAAAAGCGACAAGAAAGTTGGCAACCAGTTTTTACTGCAGGTGTTCAATGTCACCCCAGATCTAGGCATTCCTCCTTCACCCCCTAAAATAAGGCCTAAATATAGCTCCACTTGTCAAGGCAGCACAACTCCGTCTTCTCCTCTACACACAGGTAAAGGTGGACTCACACTCAAAGGTGGACTCACACTCAAAGGTGGACTCACACGTCACCGCAACTTTCAACACTGAGTGCACCTTTAAGACGCAGACAGTGTTGAACGTGCGTTGCAGCGATGATGTGACCAGAGCCAGCACGTTCCCTCCTAGGTTTCCTGTGCGGCAGTGTCTCTGCATGATGCTGTCCGCACAGGAGGAAGAGTGACAGGAACAGCCTGGGAACGGAGGAGAGGTGAGTGGTGCTTTTTTGGTTATTTTTTTCTTCTTCTATGGAGTGTGAGGGACATAACATTTTATTGGGGAAGGGGGGGGGGGGGACGTTTGGGGCCTAATACTCTATAAGAGCAATGTCAGGGGGGCCAAATACTCTATGAGGGCAATGTGAGGGGGCCTAATACTCTATGGGGGCAATGTGAGGGGGCCCAATACTCCATGGGGGCAATGTGAGGGGGCCTAATACTCTATGAGGGCAATGTGAGGGGACCTAATACTCTATGAGGGCAATGTGAGGGGGCCCAATACTCTATGAGGACAATGTGAGGGGACCTAATACTCTATGGGGGCAATGTGAGGGGGGCCTAATACTCTATGGGGGAAATGTGAGGGGGCCTAATACTCTATGAGGACAATGTGAGGGGGCCTAATACTCTATGAGGACAATGTGAGGGGGCCTAATACTCTATGGGGGCAATGTGAGGGGGCCTAATACTCTATGGGGGCAATGTGAGGGGGCCTAATACTCTATGAGGACAATGTGAGGGGGCCTAATACTCTATGAGGACAATGTGAGGGGGCCTAATACTGTATGGGGGCAATGTGAGGGGGCCTAATACTCTATGAGGACAATGTGAGGGGGCCTAATACTCTATGGGGGCAATGTGAGGGGGCCTAATACTCTATGAGGACAATGTGAGGGGGGCCTAATACTCTATGAGGACAATGTGAGGGGGCCTAATACTCTATGGGGGCAATGTGAGGGGGGCCTAATACTCTATGGGGGAAATGTGAGGGGGCCTAATACTCTATGAGGACAATGTGAGGGGGGCCTAATACTCTATGAGGACAATGTGAGGGGGCCTAATACTCTATGAGGACAATGTGAGGGGGCCTAATACTCTATGGGGGCAATGTGAGGGGGCCTAATACTCTATGGGGGCAATGTGAGGGGGCCTAATACTCTATGAGGACAATGTGAGGGGGCCTAATACTCTATGAGGACAATGTGAGGGGGCCTAATACTGTATGGGGGCAATGTGAGGGGGCCTAATACTCTATGAGGACAATGTGAGGGGGCCTAATACTCTATGAGGACAATGTGAGGGGGCCTAATACTCTATGAGGACAATGTGAGGGGGCCTAATACTCTATGAGGACAATGTGAGGGGGCCTAATACTCTATGAGGACAATGTGAGGGGGCCTAATACTCTATTAGGGGCAATGTGAGGGGGGGGGCCTAATACTCTATGGGGGCAATGTGAGGGGGCCTAATACTCTATGGGGGCAATGTGAGGGGGGCCTAATACTCTATGGGGGCAATGTGAGGGGGCCTAATACTCTATGAGGACAATGTGAGGGGGCCTAATACTCTATGAGGACAATGTGAGGGTGCCTAATACTCTATGGGGGGCAATGTGAGGGGGCCTAATACTCTATGGGGGCAATGTGAGGGGGGGCCTAATACTCTATTAGGGGCAATGTGAGGGGGCCTAATACTCTATGAGGACAATGTGAGGGGGCCTAATACTCTATGAGGACAATGTGAGGGGGCCTAATACTCTATTAGGGGCAATGTGAGGGGGCCTAATACTCTATGGGGGCAATGTGAGGGGGCCTAATACTCTATGGGGGCAATGTGAGGGGGCCTAACACTCTATGGGGGTAATGTGAGGGGGGGGGGCCTAATACTCTATGGGGGCAATGTGAGGGGGCCTAATACTCTATGGGGGCAATGTGAGGGGGGCCTAATACTCTATGGGGGCAATGTGAGGGGGCCTAATACTCTATGAGGACAATTGGAGGGGGCCTAATACTCTATGAGGACAATGTGAGGGTGCCTAATACTCTATGGGGGCAATGTGAGGGGGCCTAATACTCTATGGGGGCAATGTGAGGGGGGGCCTAATACTCTATTAGGGGCAATGTGAGGGGGCCTAATACTCTATGAGGACAATGTGAGGGGGCCTAATACTCTATGGGGGCAATGTGAGGGGGCCTAATACTCTATGGGGGCAATGTGAGGGGGCCTAATACTCTATGGGGGAAATGTGAGGGGGGGGGGCTAATACTCTATTAGGGGCAATGTGAGGGGGCCTAATACTCTATGGGGGCAATGTGAGGGGGGCCTAATACTCTATGGGGGCAATGTGAGGGGGCCTAATACTCTATGAGGACAATGTGAGGGGGCCTAATACTCTATGGGGGCAATGTGAGGGGGCCTAATACTCTATGGGGGCAATGTGAGGGGGGACCTAATACTCTATGAGGACAATGTGAGGGGGCCTAATACTCTATGGGGGCAATGTGAGGGGGCCTAATACTCTATGGGGGCAATGTGAGGGGGGGCCTAAAATGTTTGAGCTGTGTAAGGGTCCCCAAAATTTCTGTTGGCAGCCCTTGGGCATGCTGGGGGTTGTAGTTTTGCAACAACTGAAGGGACCCTGGGAGGAAAATACTCTTTTTGTCTATATGGTGTCCTGTTCATTCTTAGATATTTTAATTCCCAGAATGTTTGTCTTCTTAGAAGTGACCTTGATTCAGCGGCTGTAAATCCTCACTTCCCCTGGGCCTGTGGCTGAGATGTTGTGGACTTGGCCCCATTTCCCGTCCCTCACCCCCCCCCCCCCCCCCCCCCCCCCATCTTTGTGGTTTTGAGGGCGAGTTCTTGGAGCCGGGTCAGACCTCGCTTGGGATACTCACAGGCTTCCCCCTCCACTTCATCTTCCTGTTCTGGGCCAGCGTTTTCATCAGCTCGTATTTCTTGCTAACAGATGGGGGCGACCACCATGATGATAAGCTGAAGGATGTCGGGGGCTGTTATTAATATTTCACCCATGTCTCTGGGATTTATCCGCCACATTGGATCTCCTGGCAGCAGGATATGATTCGCTGGCAGATGCCAAAGAGCTCGCAAGAACGTTCCTGGTAAAAAAGGAAACACATTGCTCTGCGTTAACCCTCCCTGCGTCGGATACACATGGCGGCTGCTGGTCTGTAGGCCACATGTGATCTGATAGCTTTATTAATCTTGTAAGTTCTTAGATCTCACATCTCACCACCAGACATCATTCCGCACCTGTCTCCAATGGGATCAGCAATAATCAGCACAGATTGATCATTTCTATTTGACTGCACATGAAGGGTAGGACTTAAAGGGGTACTCCGGTTGGAATTTTTATTTTTTTTTAAAGAGTACCTGTCACCAAATAAACTGTGCTAAACTAAGGCTATGTTCCTTAATTGCTCCTAACACCCCTCCCACTCTTAAAAAAATGTTTTAAGCTTTTATCTTACCATACTTCTTGCTCGCATAGTGCAATTTCCCAGCAGGAGAAAATGGGCGTTTCCCAGCAGGCATGACATCACTGAAGCCTGCTGTGGAACCACTTCTGCCCTCACATGGTTGCAGAGCTGTGATTGCTTTCTTTGAGAATCTGTGGAGCTTTCACTTTCTGTGCAGCTGTCAATCAAGCTCAGTGCAGAGAAACACTTCCTGAGTTTGGACTCCTGCCAGGCCCGGAGGAGACCAAACTCACTGTATTAATTGGGGCAGGGAACAGAACAGAGCCACATAGTAGCCGTTTTTTATATTACATTTTAACCTGTTGAGGACACCGGGCATATGCATACGCCCTGCATCCCGAGTCCTTAACCCCTTAAGGACCAGGCCAATTTTCACTGTAGGACCAGAGAGTTTTTTGCACATCTGACCAATTTCACTTTAAGCATTAATAACTCTGGGATGCTTTTACCTTTCATTCTGATTCTGAGATTGTTTTTTCGTGACATATTCTACTTTATGTTCTTGGTAAAATTTTGTCAATACTTGCATCATTTCTTGGTGAAAAATTCCAAAATTTTATGAAAAAATTGAAAATTTTGCATTTTTCTAACTTTGAAGCTCTCTGCTTGTAAAGAAAATAAACATTCTAAATAAATAATATTTTGATTCACATATACAATATGTCTACTTTATGTTTGCATCATAAAGTTGACATGTTTTTACTTTTGGAAGACACCAGAGGGCTTCAAAGTTCAGCAGCAATTTTCATTTTTCACCAAATTTTCAAAATCGGAATTTTTCATGGACCAGTTCAGTTTTGAAGTGGATTTGAGGGGCCTTCATATTAGAAATACCCCAAAATGACACCATTATAAAAACTGCACCCCTCAAAGTATTCAAAATGACATTCAGCAAGTGTGTTAACCCTTTAGGTGTTTCACAGGAATAGCAGCAAAGTGAAGGAGAAAATTCAAAATCTTCATTTTTTACACTCGCGTGTTCTTGTAGACCCAGTTTTTGAATTTTTAAATGAGGTATAAGGAAAAAAATCCTCACAAAATTTGTAACCCAATTTCTCTCGAGTAAGGAAATACCTCATATGTGTATGTCAAGGGTTCGACGGGCGCTGTAGAGGGCTCAGAAGGGATTTTGGAGAGTGAGTTTTTCTGAAATGGTTTTTGGGGGGCATGTCACATTTAGGTAGCCCCTATGGTGACAGAACAGCAAAAAAAAAAAAAACACATGGCATACTATTTTGGAAACTACACCCCTCAAGGAATGTAGCGAGGGGTACAGGGAGCCTTAAAGGGGTAGTCCAGTGGTGAAAAACTTATCCCCTATCCTAAGGATAGGGGATAAGTTTGAGATCGCGGGGGGTCCGACCGCTGGGGCCCCCTGCGATCTCTCTGTACGGGGCCCCGGCTCTCCGCCGAGATAGCGGGTGTCGACCCCCGCACGAGGCGGCGGCCGACACGCCCCCTCAATACATCTCTATGGCAGAGCCGGAGATTGCCGAAGGCAGCGTTTCGGCTCTGCCATAGAGTTGTATTGAGGGGGCGTGTCGGCCGCCGCCTCGTGCGGAGGTCGACACGCCCCCTTCCCGCGGGCTGTTGGGGCTCCGTACAGGAGATCGCAGGGGGACCCAGCAGTCGGACCCCCCGCGATCTGCAACTTATCCCCTATCCTTAGGATAGGGGATAAGTTGCTCACCACTGAGTCACCACTGGACTACTCCTTTAATACCTCACAGGTATTTCACGACTTTTTGTTAAAGTCGGATGTGTAAATGGAAAAAAAAAAGTTTTTTCACTAAAATGCTGTTTTTTCCCCAAATTTTACATTTTTACAAGGGGTAATAGGAGAAAATTACCCCCAAAATTTGTAACCCCATTTCTTCTGAGTATGTAAATACCCCATGTGTGGACGTCAAGTGCTCTGCTGGCGCACTACAATGCTCAGAATAGAAGGAGCGCCATTAAGCTTTTGAAAAGGGAATTTGTTTGGAAAGGAAGTCAAGGGCCATGTGCGTTTACAAAGCCCCCCGTGGTGCCAGAACAGTGGACCCCCCCCCCACATGTGACCCCATTTTGGAAACTACACCCCTCACAGAATTTAATAAGGGGTGCAGTGAGTATTTACACCCCACTGGCGTTTGACAGATCTTTGGAACAGTGGGCTGTGCAAATGAAAAATTCCAATTTTCATTTTCACGGACCACTGTTCCAAAAATATGTCAGACACCTGTGGGGCATAAATGCTCACTGTACCCCTTATTACATTACGTCAGGGGTGTAGTTTCCAAAATGGGGTCACATGTGGGTATTTATTTTTTTGCATTTATGTCAGAACCGCTGTAAAATCAGCCACCCCTGTGCAAATCACCAATTTAGGCCTCAAATGTACATAGTGCCCTCTCACTCCTGAGCCTTGTTGTGCGCCCGCAGAGCATTTTACGCCCACATATGGGGAATCTCCGTACTCAGGAGAAATTGCGTTACAAATTTTGGGAGTCTTTTTTTCCTTTTACCTCTTGTGAAAATAAAAAGTAAAGGACAACACCAGCATGTTAGTGTAAAAAGATATTTTTTTTTTAACACTAACAGGCTGGTGTAGCCCCCAACTTTTCTTTTTCATAAGGGGTGAAAGGAGAAAAAGCCCCCCAAAATTGTGGACCTAAACTGTTTCCTTGAAATACGACAGGGCTCCGAAGTGAGCGCCATGCGCATTTGAGGACTAAATTAGGGATTGCATAGGGGTGGACATAGGGGTATTCTACGCCAGTGATTCCCAAACAGGGTGCCTCCAGCTGTTGCTAAACTCCCAGCATGCCTGGACAGTCAGTGGCTGTCCGGAAATGCTGGGAGTTGTTGTTTTGCAACAGTGGGACAGTATAAGGGGGTGTATATGTTGTGTTTTACCCTTTATTTTGTGTTAGTGTAGTGTAGTGTAGTGTTTTTAGGGTACATTCACACTGGCGGCGATTTACGGTGAGCTTACCGCTAGGAGTATGCGCTGCGGCGAAAAATTTGCCGCAGCTCATACTTGAAGCAGGAAATTTACTGTAAACCTGCCCGTGTGAATGTACCCTGTACATTCACATGGGGGGGGGGGGGGGCAAACCTCCAGCTGTTTCAAAACTACAACTCCCAGCATGCACTGACAGACCATACAGGCTGGGAGTTGTACTTTTGCAACAGCTGGAGGCACACTGGTTGGAAAACCTTCAGTTAGGTTCTGTTACCTAACTCAGTATTTACCAACCAGTGTGCCTCCAGCTGTTGCAAAACTACAACTCCCAGCATGTACTGATCGCCGAAGGGCATGCTGGGAGATGTAGTTATGCAACAGCTGGAGGTACACAACTACAACTCCCAGCATGCAGAGACAGCTGTTTGCTGTTAGGGCATGTAGGGATTTGCAGTTTTGCAACATCTGGAGGGCTACAAATTAGAGATCTCCAAACTGTGGACCTCCAGCTGTTGCAAAACTACAAATCCCAGCATGCCCTGACAGCAAACTGCTGTTTGGGCATGCTAGGAGTTGCAGCTTTGCAACATCTGGAGGGCCATAGTTAGAGATCACTGCCAGTGATCTCCAAACTGGGGCCCTCCAGCTGTTGCAAAACTACAAATCCCTGCATGCCCTAACAGCTGTCTGGGCATGCTGGGAGTTGTAGTTTTGCAACATCTGGAGGGTTACAGTTTAGAGACCACTGTATAGTGGTCTCAAACTGTACCCTCCAGATGTTGCTAGGCAACTTACCGGCTTCCGTCGGATCCAGGGAGCCAGCCGACTCCGATCTCGTGCATCGATGGTCGCCCGCAGCCTCGTCCGCGGGGTAAGTGGACGTCGGCGCCGGTCCTCTGCCTATTGTGGGTGGGCAGAATGGGGAAACCGAAAGTAAAGCCCCCCGCCCCTGATCTGCTATTGGTGGTCGCGTCTAGACCACCAATAGTAGGGATAGGAGGGGTTTCACCCCTGCCACCTCACTCCTATGCCTTCAGGGGGATCTTGGGTGTCTTAGACAACCGCGATCCCTGTTATATTCCGGGTCACCATAGACCCGTATGACCCAGAATAGCCGCAAATTGCAAGTGTGAATTCACTTGCGATTTGCGGCAATCGGCCACATGGGGGGGTCTAATGACCCCCCTGGGCATTTGCGCGGGGTGCCTGCTGATAGATATCAGCAGTCACCCCCGTCCGGTCCACGCCCGGCGCGCGGCAGGGACCGAAATTCCCACGGGCGTACAGGTACGCACTTGGTCCTTAAGTACCAGGGAGCAAAGGCGTACCTGTACGCCCTTGGTCCTTAAGGGGTTAAGGACGTGGGGCGTATGCATACGCCCATGGGAATTCCGGTCCCCGCCGCTAGCCGGTTGGGGACCGGACCGGAATGCCTGCTGAAATCATTCAGCAGGCACCCGGCACATCGCCAAGGGGGGTCCTGAGACCCCCCCATGTCGGCGATCGCAGAAAATCACATGTCAATTCAGACATGCGATTTTCTGCTATTTCTGCGAGTCTCTGGTGACACGATCACCCGGAAAATAGCGATGATCAGAGCTGTCAGGGACAGCCCGATCATCCTGAGGGATAGGAGCGAGGTCACAGAGCTGCGATCTCCTCCTATCCCCTGCCATTGGTCAGAAATGAATTCTGACCAATGGCAGAGCAGGACAGTGGGTTGCCATGGCAACCCCTCGTTCTGCCCACCCCTGGATGTCGAGGGGATCATGGGAAGAAGATGGAGGCCGGTACCTGCAGGAGAAGATGCCTGGAGATCCCGAATCTTCGCTGGAGACTGCTGGATCCTGGCTCAGGTAGGGAAGCGACGATGGGGGGGGGGGAATTGATAGTGAAAGTAAAGTGATCTTTACTGTGGCAACCACTAGGAAGGCCAAACTGCAACAGCAACAGCCAAAGGCTGTCTGGGCATGCTGGGAGTTGTAGTTTTGCAACATCTGGAGGGTCACTGTTTGGAGACCACTGTTACAGTGGTGCCCAAACGGTAGCCCTCCAGATGTTGCCAAACTACAACTCTCAGCATGCCTGACTGCCCAGGCATGCTGGGAGTTATAGTTCTGTAACATCTGTCCCTTCAGATTTAGCAATTTTCTGAATTTTTTTTAAATTGCTGCTCTACTTTGGAGCCCTCTAATTTTTTCAAAAAGCAAAAATATGTCCATTTTATGATGCCAACATAAAGTGGACATATTTATGGACATTTATCAACGGGTTTAGTCAGGTTTTCTTTACTATAATTGTCGCAAAATTGTCGCAACTACACGATTTTTCGTGCAACATTTTGACTGGAAAGCGAGAAAAGCAAGTTTTCCTAAAATTTACTATGTAGTAATAATTTTAAAATGGACTACAGGTAGTCAGGTATTTATTAACTGCGACAGTCGCAACTGCACAAAAAAAAGTCGCAACAACGTTAAAAATTGACTAAATTTACTCCAGCTCAAACATGGAGCAGAAAAAGCTACTGCCAAAGTAAAAAAGGAAAAATTGCTTACGTGAAAGAAAATTATCAACAGGCTGAAACCAGTTGATAAATAAGTCACACATAAGCAAAAAAAAAGTAAGGAAAAAATTACAAAAAAAAAGAAAACATAAGCAAACATTGATAAATGTCCCTCATTGTATTTGTGAATAAAAATAAAATTTATTGTGAATATCCATTTTCCTTACAAGTAGAGAGTTTCAAAGTTAGAAAAATGCAAAATTTTCATGAAATTTTGGGATTTTTCACCAAAAAAGGATGCAAGTAACGCCGAAAATTTACCACCAAAATAAAGTAGAATATGTCCCGAAAAAACAATATCAGAATATTCGCTAAAAGCGTTTTCGCGTTATTAATTCGTAAAGCGACGGTGGTCAGAATTGCGAAAAAGGGCTCAGTCCTTAAGGTGAAAAAGGGCTGTGTCCTTAAAGGGGTACTCCAGTGCTTAAACATCTTATCCCCTATCCAAAGGATAGGTAATAAGATGCCTGATCGCGGGAGTCCCGCCGCTGGGGACCCCCGGGATCATGCACGCAGCACCCCGTTTGTAATCAGTGCCCGGAGTGTGTTCGCTCCGGGACTGATTACCGGCGACCGCAGGGCCGGCGGCGTGTGACGTCACGCCTCCGCCCCCGTGTGATGTCATGCTCCGCCCCTCAATGCAAGCCGACGGGAGGGGGCGTGATAGCTATCACGCCCCCTCCCGTAGGCTTGCATTGAGGGGCGGAGCGTGATGTCACACGGGGGCGGAGGCGTGACGTCACACACCGCCCGCCCTGCGGTCGACAATAATCAGACCCGGAGCAAACACGCTCCGGGTCTGATTACAAACGGGGTGCCGCGCAGGGCCGGAGTGGCCTAGCGGGATACCGGGAAAATTCCCGCTAGACCGACCGCACAATGGGCCGTCAGGGGCCTGTGTGCGGCTACACAGTGGCTGCTCAGTCACACAAGGTGCTGACACTAAGTCAGGACCTTGTGTGAAGCGGCCACAGAGAGGCGGAGCTATGAGCTGTAGGCTCGCAGCCCCGCCACTCAACCCAGTACCTGCGCATCCAGAGCGCAGTGATTCCCAACCTAGATTTTTTCTTTTTAAATTTCCCTCCCTGGCACCGCAGGGCGGAGGGAAGTTAATGTGCGCTGTGAGGCTGTAACAGGGCCTGCGATGATGTCACCGTCATGTGATCAGTCACATGGAGGAGTCACATGATCAGAGGCTGCTGTTCTAGGCCTCAGCATACCCCTACGTCCCCCAGCCTCCTTTAGCTTCACCCTCCCCCCTGCGGCCCAGAGAGGGGAAGTATGCGGAAGCCGGGCCGGTGTAGTAACCCGTGCGGCCGTGCCCCAGCGTCCCCCTCCCCCCTGCAGCCCAGTGAGTTCCCTGCCCAAGAGCGGAAGTGTGCAGAAGCTGCGCCGCGGTGTAGTGCCCCGTGCCCCAGCGTTCCCCTCCCCCTGCTGCCCAGTGAATGATTGCCCTGCCAGAGCCCTGAGTCGGTGCCCTGCCGGAGAGGGGAAGAACGGAGAAGAAAAATGGCTTTTTTAAGGTACTGTACCATCCACCCCCCCACCCATGTCCACCCCCCCACCAATGTCCACCCCCCCCACCACCCATGTCCACCCCCCCACCCATGTCAACCCCCCCCCCCCCGCCACCCATGTCCACCCCGTCCACCCATGTCCACCCCCAGCCCCCCCCCCCTCCCCCATCCATGTCCATCCCGCGATGCGAATCCCAGCCCCGCTGGCAGCAGAAGGAGACAGGGCCATGCGCTCACGGCCAGCGTGTGCGGCCAGAGCGCAGATCATAACAAGATGTAGGAAGTATGAACAAAATTGTGAAGAATGAATATGAGTAATGATGTGTTGAAAGTGTGACAGGACCGTATCAGGGATGATCAAAGCACATTAATCTGATCATAATAATTAGGAATAAAATCAAATAGTTAAATGTATAGATGCTATAGGTAATAGATAAAGATATAAGGAGAAGGATGAAATAGGAGATGGAATTAATGTATGAGGGGGGGGGGGGGGGGGATGGAAGGTGTAAGTGGGAGTACCCCTTTCTCGTGGAAATATGGGGAGGAAAGAGGTAAGATAGCCAAAATATATATGTGACATTAATAACGTTTGGGTAAATTATGAAACAAGGATGACTGGATAGAAACAAATGTGAATCACACAGCTAAGGGTAAATGATAATTCCACAGTGTACGTGATACCTGTATACATATATAACATTATCGATTATCATAAAGGAGAATATACGTAAGCATAAAAAAACATAAAACATATACACTTAAAGAGTACCTGTCACCAAATAAAATAACACTTTAATATAGTGTTCCTTGTGTAATTACACAGACACTTTCCTATCCACTTGCTTCTAAAATTATCAACATAAATATGTTTAAAATGTAGTAGAAAAAACAGCCATTAGGTGGCTCTGTTCTGTTCCCTGCCACAATTAATACAGTGAGTTTGGTCTCCTCCCGGCCTGGCAGGAGTCCAAACTCAGGAAGTGTTTCTCTGCACTGAGCTTGATTGACAGCTAAACAGAAAGTGAAAGCTCCACAGATTCTCACAGAAAGCTGCACAGACTGAAGGCTGCAGGAGAGCCTCACTGATAGCAACACAGACTGAAGCATACACAGAGCCTGAGGTCTTCTATTCATCACAGCTCTGCAACCATGTGAGGGCAGAAGTGGTTCCCCAGCAGGCTTCAGTGATGTCATGCCTGCTGGGAAATGCCCACTTTCTCCTGCTGGGAAACTGCATTATGTGAGCAAGAACAAAGGTAGGATACACAGCTTTTTAAAAGCTCTGAATTTTTTTTAAGGGCTGGAGGGGTGTTAGGAGTAGTTAGAGAACAAAGCCTGAGTTAGTTTAGAACAGTTTATTTGGTGACAGGTACAATAAAGTAGACTCTGCTGTCTCAATGGATGTAGCCTGTATATTATGCAGGACTAATGAAAATGTAGTGGCTGGTAACATGAAGGTAAATAATGATCATGAGTAGTATGTGGATAAATCAACGGGTGATGTCCATAACTTCATTAAGACCACAAGGCATCAGAGAATTTAACTTAAAGATCCAAAATTACTCTCTACGTTGGAGTTTTTCAAATCTATTTTGTGTGTCCTCCGGTATGTGTTCCAGAGTAGTGTTGAGCGGCATAGGCATTGTTCGAATTCGCAATATTTCGCAAATATATGGACGAACATTTGTCATATATTCGCAAAATTCGCATATTCGTAATATTCGCGTTTTATGCGAAAATTAGCATATGTGCAAAATTAGCATTTGCGAAAATTAGCATATGCGTAACTTAGCATATAAAAAATTAGCATAAGCGAAAATTCGTGCGCCAGTCTCACACAGTAGTATTGGAGCCTTCTTTACACCACACAAGCTGAAGCAGAGAGGGATGATCACTGTAATGTGTACTGTGGAAAAAATATATATATACGAATATTCGTAATTGCGAATATATAGTGCTATATTCGCGAATATTCGCGAATTCGCAAATATTCTATATTCACGAATAAAATTCACTTTGCAAATATTCGCAAGCAACACTATTCCAGAGCTGTAAGGGTGGAAAACAGATTCAGGTCTGGATACACTGTGCTTGACTATGAACATTGGATCGATATTTGTTCATTCTGAGACGGAGTTGTTGAATGGTACGACCTACATGTAGAAGTTTACAGTCACATTCGAGAAGGTGTATAACGTATGAAGTGGAACAGTCCATCCTCCTGTTAATGGGGAAGGATTCCCCGTAGGTATTGCAGGTGAAATTCTTTGTGCCATATCTTATGTTGGAACAACATTTGCAGGATGTCTTGTAGTATTTATAACTTCTGGGTGATAGATTTTTGATTACCTTGTGTTCAATGTTTGTTTCTTTCAAACGGGTAGGTGCTAATGCATTTTTTAAGGTTTGAGTCCATCTGTAGGTGATCATCGGTCTATTAGAGATGTTGTTTTTTTAGTAAAGGGTCCTGTAGAAGGATTTTCTAGTGTTTTTTCAGGATATTTCTAACAGTATTGTGTGATGCACAATCCAGTATGTGGTTATGAAGTTGTATTTAAAACTCTCTTTATCTGTAGTATGATTTATAGTGCTATTTGGTTCTTTCATTACCCTTCTCTGGCCTTTCAATGCTCGTTTATATGCGGACTGGAGGATTTTTGAAGGGTATCCTTTTTCAGTAAGTCTCCCTTTTACGATCTTGCTCTATTCTTTATAGTCTTTCATTACAGAGCGATTTCTCCGTAGGCGGTGGAACTGCCCATAGGGAATGCTTAATTAAATTTTTTTTGTAATGGCTATTGTCAAATACAAGGAGACCATTACGATCTACGTTTTTAAAGTAGGTTTTTGTAATTATTGTTTTATCTTTATTGGATAACTCCAGATCGAGATACTCGATGGCGTTCCTGCAGCATTTTCCTGTGAGAGTGATATTATAATGATTATTATTGAGGTAGGAGGTGAATTGTGTAAAATCTTCCTCGGAACCTTCCCAGATGAATAATAAATCATCAATGTATCGTTTAAAGTTTGATGCTGTTATTTCACGGATGATTGTTGTATATTGGGTCTTTCTCGTAGGCGTCCATGTATAAGTTAGCGAAGGCTGGTGCAAAGCGGGTGCCCATGGCTGTGCCTTGGGTTTGTAAATATATTTGTCAAAGGAAAAGTAATTGTGATAAAGAATATATCAGATACTGTCACATATGAATTCTCTTTGTGCTGTTGGCACAGAGAGATCTTCTTCTAATATGTTCTTAATTACTTTGATACCCTTTTAATGTAGAATGGTCGAATATGGCAATGAGGCGTGCAGTGTGGCCCATAAGAACTTGGGTTCCCATGTGAAGTTTCACTTAGACTGGGTGTGTCTTTACGATAGGAATCCAGAGTGACTACATATTTCTGTAGAAGGGTATCAATGTATTGGGACAGGATGCAGGAGATGGAATTGATCTCTGCCATTATAGGGCATCCTGGTAGATTGGTGACACACATACATTTTTGGGAGATGGTAGAAAATTGACGTTTTTGGATTGGACACTGTGATAAATTATTTTTCTTTTTTGTTGAGGACCCCTTGTTCAAAGGTTTCCTTTACCAGGTCTGATGGGAGGATGATGTATTCAGCTGTGGGATCCTGGGATAAGTTGGTGTAATGCCTCCCCCTTTATCGGCATTTGTAATAATAATATCAGGATTATTTGCAAAAGCTTATAAGGCCTCTTTTTCTTTCCTGGTTAGATTGGATTTAAATCGGTCCTGTTTTTTTCAGGTTTCTGAAGTCAGTGGCTACAAGCTCGTAGAAGGTCTCAATAAAAGGTCCCCTGTGATGTACAGGGTAAAATGTAGATTTGGTTTCCATGAGGTGGAAATAGGGGAGGGGGGTCCAATAGGTTGGGGGTGTCTGGGTTCACCGGTTGATCTTTGGTGTGAGTGTTGGGCTTATTGAAATGCTGGGTGAGAGTAAATTTTCGTACAAATTTATTGAGGTCTACATACAAGTCAGACTCATTGATTTTACTAGCTGGACAGTAGGATAGACCCTTATTGAGGAGCTGTTGTTCTGGGGTAGAGAGTATATGAGAAGACATATTGAAGATTTGTTTGTATTTCCTGTGATTTATTGAAGTACTTTGTTCTTCTATGGTTTCGGAATATATGTTTCCTTTCTTCTGGCTCCTTCTCCCCCTATTGTTCCTCTTAGTTTTTCTTTCTCTCCTTCTGGTACTTTCTGTTTTTTAGCTCGTAGGCCAGTGTTTTTCAACCACTGTGCCGCGGCACACTAGTGTGTGACGTGACATAGTGTAAGGTGTGCCTTGGGAAAAACACCCGTCGGGTGTTTTTGCCGCGGGACATCTCTGTGTCCCGAAAGTTGCTTTCGGGACACAGGGATGCCTCTATTAAGTCCCTGCGGCCCCGCATTTACTTTAAAAAATGCGGGGACCGCCGGGAGGTAGCGCACGCAGGGACGTCACTGACGTCCCATGCGTGCGCTCATAGCAACAATCGCGGAGGACCGGAGCAGCGAGGAGGACGCGCGCTGTCAACTTGGTAAATGTTACCAGCGGCGCGTCTCCTTCGGTGTGTTCCGAGCACCACTCTTCCGGGTCCCGGGACCTACTGCTATAGCCGGACCGGAGGAGCGGTGCTCGGAACAACGAAGTGGGGCAGTACACAGGCATACAGCCTTCAGTAATACACTGTATGGCTGAAGGCTGTATGTCTGTGGGGGAACTATACTGCACCTAATGTGGGGGGACTATACTGGACCTAATGTGGGGGGACTATACTGGGCCTAATGTGGGGGAACTATACTGGACCTAATGTGGGGGAACTATACTGCACCTAATGTGGGGAACTGTACTGCACCTAATGTGGGGGACTATACTGGACCTAATGTGGGGGTAACTATACTGGACCTAATGTGGGGGGACTATACTGGGCCTAATGTGGGGGAACTATACTGCACCTAATGTGGGGGAAACTTTACTGCACCTAATGTGGGGGAACTATACTGGACCTAATGTGGGGGAACTATACTGCACCTAATGTGGGGGAACTATACTGCACCTAATGTGGGGAACTGTACTGCACCTAATGTGGGGAACTGTACTGGACCTAATGTGGGGGACTATACTGGACCTAATGTGGGGGAACTACAACCTAATGTTGGGGAACTACAACCTAATGTGGGGGTAACTATACTACCAACCTAATGTGGGGGAAAATAAGATATATGCAAGATAAGATATATGCAGTGTGCATAGGAATTTATTACTTTATTTGTATTTGTATATTACTTTATATATAGTCAATATAGGCCAGTGTTTCCCAACCAGTGTGCCTCCAGCTGTTGCAAAACCACAATTCCCAGCATGCCCGGACAGCCAAAGGCTGTCCGGGCACGCTGGGAGTTGTAGTTTTGCAACAGCTGGAGGCACACTGGTTGGGAAATACTGATATAGGCACAGAGTAAACATTTTTTAACATTTTCTAATGGTGGTGTGCCTCGTGATTTTTTTCATGAAAAAAGTGTGCCTTTGCACAAAAAAGGTTGAAAAACACTGTCGTAGGCTGTAGAAGTATCTAATGAATGTTTTCATCGGGTCTTTTTATATGGAGTTTGTGGATGTTGGAGTTATTGCAGTTGGAAGGTATAAAAAACGTAGTATGGTTGGATGTGCAGTTGTGACGTGTTTTTTGAGGCCCATTTTTCTCAGCCTGAGAAGATGTGTCCAGGTCTGACTGTTGGGCATCACAAATAGTAATGAGGGACTCGTTGGTAGGTGGATCCTTAATAGAGGATCGTTTTTTAGCTGGTAGAGTATTTGCCAAGAATGTGGCCGGTAAAGATAGGGATGAGCATATTTTGGCTTGTTCGAAGAGTTTGTCCAGTTCTTCTGTATCCAATGTGGGTTTGTGTTGTATTGGGGAGGAAGGAAGGTTACTCAGTGGATCATTGGTTGCCAATTCCTGTAGAATGGCTGCTTGGTCTGACAACCTTTTCGATAGAAGCGGGAAATCTGCTAAAACTGTCTCCTTCTCTGGTGTATTCACCCCATCACTTCTGTTGGGTGTAGGAGAGTTTCCTTTAATATTTTCCATCTCCATAATGAGTGGGTTCTTATGCTGCTTACAGGTCTCTTCTGAATTAAACCCGCATTAGTCCTTTATTCATTGTTGGATGGGCGGGTGGCCTTTTATGGGGCTCTTCCATGGGTTTTTGCAGAGGCCACGTGAAATTTGCTGTTGGTAAAAGAGCGAGTATTCTGCTTGTTTTGATGCGATTGAGGATGATTAAAAGGATCCTGCTTATTCAACAGGTGTTCTTGATAGTGTCCTTCAGAAGATAGTTGGTGGTCCTCCAAATATCTGCAATATCCCTTCAGGATGTATCCCTTCTGGTCCTGTCGGTTTTTATGGGTGTCTAGGAGTATGGTCCTCAGGGGTCTCGTCGGTGATTTACCTTCTTTTCAAGAATTTCCTTCTCTATGTTGAGAATTCTAAGTGTAAGGACCCTGTCTAGTTCGAGGAGAGCTTGTACCTTTCAGTGTTCAGAGAATGACAAACAGAGTCACGTTTAGCACATAAGAGTTGGATCGTTAGAGCAAAATCATGTAACATAATATTCCATTGATCAACCAAACATCATCCTCTTTGAATGCTGGTTCAGGACGTGGTCTGAGACCACGAGGTAGAATAGTCTCTAAAATGTAAATACGTAGGAATCGTAGAACAATGTGATGATGCATTTCTGTTTTCAATGCACGTCACAGGGCTGATGGGAAAAATCAGTGGCAGTGGGTGTGCGTCACAGCGAGCGCTCTGGTCATGCACCACTGACCGTGAGTGCGTGCCGTCTCCCGCTGGGACCGCGATTCGAATAGCGGCCGCATGCGAATCGTGGCCTGTTGCTTACCTTCTGCCTGGCTCTCTGCTTCCCCGAGTGCATGCCCCCGCCTCCTAGGGCGCGCGCCCGGTACCTTCTCTAAATTTAAAGGGTCAGCGCACCACTAATTGGTGTCTGGTCCATCCCATACATTATTTATGCCAGCTCCTCCCCTACTTCCCTGCCGGATCTTCAGTGCCCCTAGCCTGAGATTAAGCGTTCCTTTTGCATGTTTGCCTCTTCCTGTGTATCCAGACCTTCCTAAAACGTTATTTGACTACGCACCTTTGCCGCCTGCCTTGACCTCCTGCTAAGTTTGACTACGCTTCAGCCTCATCCTCTAGTATCTCGTCTTGCCCAGCTACCTGTGTGGTTGAGCGATGTCGGGGGTAGCGACCTGGGGGTCACCTGCCGCAGCAAGCCCATCCTGCCTTGCGGGGGGCTCTGGTGAAGACCAGTGGCACCTTAGACTCCGCTCCCCGATACGAGTCATCGCCACACAGGTTAGTAGGATCCGCATCCAGCATCGTAACAGTGTGTCAGCCCCGTAATTTGTTGATAGTTTGCTGGGTAGTACCAGTTGATCTACCAGTCTGTCCCTTTCAGTCAGTCTGTTCGCACAGTAGTCCATAAATGTAAAAACAACTATTCAAGAAGTAAAATAATATATAAGATTCTAGTTTTACCAATCAAATGCAAAAAAAAAGGACGCATAAAAGTTCTATATTCACAAGTCAATTGCACTGATGACACACACGTAGACACTACTGGCCTCTTGTGTAGGTTCTCAAAGGCTCCTAGAGAGGACCTCTTGACCATCAGGATAAGAGAAGTCCCACTGAGTCTGGTCACCAATCGGATTCCCACAGAAGAGATTATCCAAAACATGCAGTATATATTCTAGGGAAAAAAAGAGCAGTAATGTTTATGATTATAGTAGCGGCAGCAACGGTAGAGGAGGAAGTCAAGATCAGAAACCTGCTCACCTTGTTCTGTTGTGTAATGTGACACAACAGCAATATGCGCATGAAGATAAAATCGGTAGTGGTGCAGCTTTCCGGTGTTGGCATCAGAGTCCTCTGACCGATGTAGAACATGAAGTTATGCAGTAGAAAAAATATCAGTAAATTCCGCGCGATCCACCAAGCAGGAAAGGTCTCTTTATAAAATGAATTTTATTAGCCAAAGCATAACGCGTTGCGAGGTCTAGGAACCTCTTCATCGGATGCACAGGCAGTGATTGCATGTAACTTAAAAAGTAGCTGTACAAATACAAACAATATTGGTGCCAATTTCTTAGCTCCGCCCCTCAGCGGGTGTGGAATGACGTCATGATGCAGTATAGTAGACACATTTAGTATAGTAGAATACTACAAACATCGGATTAAAACAAAACAACACTAAAACATTGTTAAAATCCTATCAATATAACCAGTGACTTGGCTAGATGGTAATCTAATGGATAATGACAGGTAAATATAAAAGAGTAAGTCAGGAGCTGATGGTGGGAGATTGCGCTGGATGAATGACAGCGCTGTGGATGCGCTGCGCTGCAGCAGTAGCCGCTCCTATCATTGCGCATGCGCTAGTGAGGGGAGATAATGCTATCATTGCTATCACTGCCTGTGCATCTGATGAAGAGGTTCCAAGGCTTCGCAACGCGTTATGCTTTGGCTAATAAAATGTATTTTATAAAGAAACCTTTCCCGCTTGGTGGATTGCGCTGAATTTACCAATATTTTTTCTACTACAGAACTTTTTGCTTTACATCGGCCAGAGGACTCTGATGCCGACACCACTACGGATTTATCTTCATGCGCATATCGCTGTTGTGTCACATTACACAACAGAACAAGGTGAGCAGGTTTCTGATCTTGATTTCCTGCTCTACCGTTGCTACCGCTACTATCATCATAAACATTACTGCCCTCTTTTTTCTCTTAGAATAAATTCTTAAAGTAGACAAGAACACTGGGGGAGATAATAAAAAACAAAAAATAACATTGAGTGGCACATCTTTAGGGTACGTTCACATGAGCGGACCCACAGCGTATTTTACGCTGCAGATCCGCCGCTGAAGGACCCCTGCATGGTGGCTTTACATGTGCCTGCTTGGAGCGGCAATACCCCGCTACGAGCAGACACACTGAAACGATGTGTGAGTCGCCGCGCATGCGCGGTATACTCGCACACATCGCGGCCGCTCCCCCTGCTCCATGAGCTACGCCGAGAGCTGCCGCGATGTGTGAGTATACATACATACAGCCATGTGCACAATGCAGTGTGTCTGCTCGTAGCGGCCTATTACTGCTCCAAGCAGGCACATGTAAAGCCACCATGAAGGGGTCTTTCAGCGGCGGATCTGCAGCGTAAAATAAGCTGTGGGTCCGCTCGTGTGACCGTACCCTTAGACTGTCTAGTCTAAGTTTGACCCACTATTCTCTATTACGTCAAAAATGTGTGCCAAAAAGTGCAGCATTTTTGGACGGTTTAAGCCACGCCCCCGTTACAGCGAGGATGGGCACACTTTGCTGTAAGCCATGCTGTTTTGTCAAGCATGGAGCAAACATGTCTAAAACACCGTGGGGGAGATTTATCAAGACCTGTGCGGAGGAAAAGTTGACCAGTTGCCCATAGCAACCAATCAGATCACTACTTTCATTTTTAACAAGGCCTCTGCAAAATGAAAGAAGCGACCTGATTGGTTGCTATGGGCAACTGGGCAACTTTTCCTCTTCACAGGTTTTGATAATTCTCTACCATTGAGAATGGAAGTAATACAAACCAGTTCTTTGACAGTTTTATGTACCCCATCGAGTCACACGCAGGTGGTAAAAAGGGGCGGAGCATGACACAGGTATTCCCATGACACCTGAGATGGCTCCACCCCCTTAGCACCAAGTATGTCTCCATGTATCAGTCTGTTGCAGTGTCTCCCAACCAGGGTGCCTCCAACGGTTGCGAAACTACAACTCCCAGCATGCCCGGACAGCCTACGGCTGTCCGGGCATGCTGGGAGTTGTAGTTTTGCAACCGCTGGAGGCACCCTGGTTGGGAAACACTGGTCTATTAAATCACAGACAAAGTGACTTATGATCTGACCGCTTGGTGGTTGGCGCTGGATTGCTGGGAGAAGGCGCCATCTAGTGAAAATTATCTTACACTGCAGCAAATCCTGTATTCACAGTATACAGGAGGAGAGGACTGTAGTGATGTCAGTGTATATACAGTATATAGGAGGAGAGGACTGTAGTGATGTCAGTGTATATACAGTATACAGGAGGAGAGGACTGTAGTGATGTCAGTGTATATACAGTATACAGGAGGAGAGGACTGTAGTGATGTCAGTGTATATACAGTATACAGGAGGAGAGGACTGTAGTGATGTCAGTGTATATACAGTATACAGGAGGAGAGGACTGTAGTGATGTCAGTGTATATACAGTATACAGGAGGAGAGGACTGTAGTGATGTCAGTGTATATACAGTATACAGGAGGAGGGGACTGTAGTGATGTCAGTGTATTCACAGTATACAGGAGGAGAGGACTGTAGTGATGTCAGTGTATATACAGTATACAGGAGGAGAGGACTGTAGTGATGTCAGTGTATACACAGTATACAGGAGGAGAGGACTGTAGTGATGTCAGTGTATATACAGTATACAGGAGGAGAGGACTGTAGTGATGTCAGTGTATATACAGTATACAGGAGGAGAGGACTGTAGGGATGTCAGTGTATATACAGTATACAGGAGGAGAGGACTGTAGTGATGTCAGTGTATATACAGTATACAGGAGGAGGGGACTGTAGTGATGTCAGTGTATATACAGTATACAGGAGGAGAGGACTGTAGTGATGTCAGTGTATATACAGTATACAGGAGGAGAGGACTGTAGTGATGTAAGTGTATATACAGTATACAGGAGGAGAGGACTGTAGTGATGTCAGTGTATATACAGTATACAGGAGGAGAGGACTGTAGTGATGTCAGTGTATATACAGTATACAGGAGGAGAGGACTGTAGTGATGTCAGTGTATATACAGTATACAGGAGGAGGGGACTGTAGTGATGTCAGTGTATATACAGTATACAGGAGGAGGGGACTGTAGTGATGTCAGTGTATACACAGTATACAGGAGGAGAGGACTGTAGTGATGTCAGTGTATATACAGTATACAGGAGGAGAGGACTGTAGTGATGTCAGTGTATATACAGTATACAGGAGGAGGGGACTGTAGTGATGTCAGTGTATATACAGTATACAGGAGGAGAGGACTGTAGTGATGTCAGTGTATATACAGTATACAGGAGGAGAGGACTGTAGTGATGTCAGTGTATATACAGTATACAGGAGGAGAGGACTGTAGTGATGTCAGTGTATATACAGTGTACAGGAGGAGAGGACTGTAGTGATGTCAGTGTATATACAGTATACAGGAGGAGAGGACTGTAGTGATGTCAGTGTATATACAGTGTACAGGAGGAGAGGACTGTAGTGATGTCAGTGTATATACAGTATACAGGAGGAGAGGACTGTAGTGATGTCAGTGTATATACAGTATATAGGAGAGGACTGTAGTGATGTCAGTGTATATACAGTATACAGGAGGAGAGGACTGTAGTGATGTCAGTGTATATACAGTATATAGGAGAGGACTGTAGTGATGTCAGTGTATATACAGTATACAGGAGGAGAGGACTGTAGTGATGTCAGTGTATATACAGTATACAGGAGGAGAGGACTGTAGTGATGTCAGTGTATATACAGTATACAGGAGGAGAGGACTGTAGTGATGTCAGTGTATATACAGTATACAGGAGGAGAGGACTGTAGTGATGTCAGTGTATATACAGTATACAGGAGGAGAGGACTGTAGTGATGTCAGTGTATATACAGTATACAGGAGGAGAGGACTGTAGTGATGTCAGTGTATTCACAGTATACAGGAGGAGAGGACTGTAGTGATGTCAGTGTATATACAGTATACAGGAGGAGAGGACTGTAGTGATGACAGTGTATATACAGTATACAGGAGGAGGGGACTGTAGTGATGTCAGTGTATATACAGTATATAGGAGGAGAGGACTGTAGTGATGTCAGTGTATATACAGTATACAGGAGGAGAGGACTGTAGTGATGTCAGTGTATATACAGTATACAGGAGGAGAGGACTGTAGTGATGTCAGTGTATATACAGTATACAGGAGGAGAGGACTGTAGTGATGTCAGTGTATATACAGTATACAGGAGGAGAGGACTGTAGTGATGTCAGTGTATTCACAGTATACAGGAGGAGAGGACTGTAGTGATGTCAGTGTATATACAGTATACAGGAGGAGAGGACTGTAGTGATGACAGTGTATATACAGTATACAGGAGGAGGGGACTGTAGTGATGTCAGTGTATATACAGTATATAGGAGGAGAGGACTGTAGTGATGTCAGTGTATATACAGTATACAGGAGGAGAGGACTGTAGTGATGTCAGTGTATATACAGTATACAGGAGGAGAGGACTGTAGTGATGTCAGTGTATATACAGTATACAGGAGGAGAGGACTGTAGTGATGTCAGTGTATATACAGTATACAGGAGGAGAGGACTGTAGTGATGTCAGTGTATATACAGTATACAGGAGGAGAGGACTGTAGTGATGTCAGTGTATATACAGTATATAGGAGGAGAGGACTGTAGTGATGTCAGTGTATATACAGTATACAGGAGGAGAGGACTGTAGTGATGTCAGTGTATATGCAGTATACAGGAGGAGAGGACTGTAGTGATGTCAGTGTATTCACAGTATACAGGAGGAAAGGACTGTAGTGATGTCAGTGTATATACAGTATACAGGAGGAGAGGACTGTAGTGATGTCAGTGTATACACAGTATACAGGAGGAGAGGACTGTAGTGATATCAGTGTATATACAGTATACCGGAGGATTGGACTGTAGTGATGTCAGTGTATATACAGTATACAGGAGGAGAGGACTGTAGTGATGTCGGTGTATATACAGTATACAGGAGGAGAGGACTGTAGTGATGTCAGTGTATATACAGTATACAGGAGGAGAGGACTGTAGTGATGTCAGTGTATATACAGTATACAGGAGGAGAGGACTGTAGTGATGTCAGTGTATATACATTATACAGGAGGAAAGGACTGTAGTGATGTCAGTGTATATACAGTATACAGGAGGAGGGGACTGTAGTGATGTCAGTGTATACACAGTATACAGGAGGAGAGGACTGTAGTGATGTCAGTGTATATACAGTATACAGGAGGAGAGGACTGTAGTGATGTCAGTGTATATACAGTATACAGGAGGGGAGGACTGTAGTGAGGTCAGGGTATATACAGTATACAGGAGGAAAGGACTGTAGTGATGTCAGTGTATACACAGTATACAGGAGGAGGGGACTGTAGTGATGTCAGTGTATATACAGTATACAGGAGGAGAGGACTGTAGTGATGTCAGTGTATATACAGTATACAGGAGGAGAGGACTGTAGTGGTATCAGTGTATTCACAGTATACAGGAGGAGAGGACTGTAGTGATGTCAGTATATACACAGTATACAGGAGGAGAGGACTGTATTGATGTCAGTGTATATACAGTATACAGGAGGAGGGGACTGTAGTGATGTCAGTGTATATACAGTATACAGGAGGAGAGGACTGTAGTGATGTCAGTGTATATACAGTATACAGGAGGAGAGGACTGTAGTGATGTCAGTGTATTCACAGTATACAGGAGGAGAGGACTGTAGTGATGTCAGTGTATATACAGTATACAGGAGGAGAGGACTGTAGTGATGTCAGTGTATATACAGTATACAGGAGGAGAGGACTGTAGTGATGTCAGTGTATATACAGTATACAGGAGGAGGGGACTGTAGTGATGTCAGTGTATATACAGTATACAGGAGGAGAGGACTGTAGTGATGTCAGTGTATACACAGTATACAGGAGGAGAGGACTGTAGTGATGTCAGTGTATACACAGTATACAGGAGGAGAGGACTGTAGTGATGTCAGTGTATATACAGTATACAGGAGGAGAGGACTGTAGTGATGTCAGTGTATATACAGTATACAGGAGGAGAGGACTGTAGTGATGTCAGTGTATATACAGTATACAGGAGGAGAGGACTGTAGTGATATCAGTGTATATACAGTATACAGGAGGAGAGGACTGTAGTGATGTCAGTGTATATACAGTATACAGGAGGAGAGGACTGTAGTGATGTCAGTGTATTCACAGTATACAGGAGGAGAGGACTGTAGTGATGTCAGTGTATATACAGTATACAGGAGGAGAGGACTGTAGTGATGTCAGTGTATATACAGTATACAGGAGGAGAGGACTGTAGTGATGTCAGTGTATTCACAGTATACAGGAGGAGAGGACTGTAGTGATGTCAGTGTATATACAGTATACAGGAGGAGAGGTCTGTAGTGGTGTCAGTGTATATACAGTATACAGGAGGAGAGGACTGTAGTGATGTCAGTGTATATACAGTATACAGGAGGAGAGGACTGTAGTGATGTCAGTGTATTCACAGTATACAGGAGGAGAGGACTGTAGTGATGTCAGTGTATATACAGTATACAGGAGGAGAGGACTGTAGTGATGTCAGTGTATTCACAGTATACAGGAGGAGAGGACTGTAGTGATGTCAGTGTATATACAGTATACAGGAGGAGAGGACTGTAGTGATGTCAGTGTATATACAGTATACAGGAGGAGAGGACTGTAGTGATGTCAGTGTATATACAGTATACAGGAGGAGAGGACTGTAGTGATGTCAGTGTATATACAGTATACAGGAGGAGAGGACTGTAGTGATGTCAGTGTATACACAGTATACAGGAGGAGAGGACTGTAGTGGTATCAGTGTATATACAGTATACAGGAGGAGAGGACTGTAGTGATGTCAGTGTATATACAGTATACAGGAGGAGAGGACTGTAGTGATGTCAGTGTATATACAGTATACAGGAGGAGAGGACTGTATTGATGTCAGTGTATATACAGTACACAGGAGGAGAGGACTGTAGTGATGTCAGTGTATATACAGTATACAGGAGGAGAGGACTGTAGTGATGTCAGTGTATATACAGTATACAGGAGGAGAGGACTGTAGTGATGTCAGTGTATATACAGTATACAGGAGGAGAGGACTGTAGTGATGTCAGTGTATATACAGTATACAGGAGGAGAGGACTGTAGTGATGTCAGTGTATATACAGTATACAGGAGGAGGGGACTGTAGTGATGTCAGTGTATACACAGTATACAGGAGGAGAGGACTGTAGTGATGTCAGTGTATATACAGTATACAGGAGGAGGGGACTGTAGTGATGTCAGTGTATATACAGTATACAGGAGGAGAGGACTGTAGTGATGTCGGTGTATATACAGTATACAGGAGGAGAGGACTGTAGTGATGTCAGTGTATATACAGTATACAGGAGGAGAGGACTGTAGTGATGTCAGTGTATATACAGTATACAGGAGGAGGGGACTGTAGTGATGTCAGTGTATATACAGTATACAGGAGGAGAGGACTGTAGTGATGTCAGTGTATACACAGTATACAGGAGGAGGGGACTGTAGTGATGTCAGTGTATATACAGTATACAGGAGGAGAGGACTGTAGTGATGTCAGTGTATATACAGTATACAGGAGGAGAGGACTGTAGTGATGTCAGTGTATATACAGTATACAGGAGGAGAGGACTGTAGTGATGTCAGTGTATATACAGTATACAGGAGGAGAGGACTGTAGTGATGTCAGTGTATACACAGTATACAGGAGGAGAGGACTGTAGTGATGTCAGTGTATATACAGTATACAGGAGGAGAGGACTGTAGTGATGTCAGTGTATATACAGTATACAGGAGGAGAGGACTGTAGTGATGTCAGTGTATATACAGTATACAGGAGGAAGAGGACTGTAGTGATGTCAGTGTATACACAGTATACAGGAGGAGGGGACTGTAGTGATGTCAGTGTATATACAGTATACAGGAGGAGAGGACTGTAGTGATGTCAGTGTATATACAGTATACAGGAGGAGAGGACTGTAGTGATGTCAGTGTATACACAGTATACAGGAGGAGAGGACTGTAGTGATGTCAGTGTATACACAGTATACAGGAGGAGAGGACTGTAGTGATATCAGTGTATATACAGTATACAGGAGGAGAGGACTGTAGTGATGTCAGTGTATATACAGTATACAGGAGGAGAGGACTGTAGTGATGTCAGTGTATTCACAGTATACAGGAGGAGAGGACTGTAGTGATGTCAGTGTATATACAGTATACAGGAGGAGAGGACTGTAGTGATGTCAGTGTATTCACAGTATACAGGAGGAGAGGACTGTAGTGATGTCAGTGTATTTACAGTATACAGGAGGAGAGGACTGTAGTGATTATCAGTGTATATACAGTATACAGGAGGAGAGGACTGTAGTGATGTCAGTGTATACACAGTATACAGGAGGAGAGGGACTGTAGTGATGTCAGTGTATATACAGTATACAGGAGGAGAGGACTGTAGTGATATCAGTGTATATACAGTATACAGGAGGAGAGGACTGTAGTGATGTCAGTGTATATACAGTATACAGGAGGAGAGGACTGTAGTGATGTCAGTGTATATACAGTATACAGGAGGAGAGGACTGTAGTGATGTCAGTGTATATACAGTATACAGGAGGAGGGGACTGTAGTGATGTCAGTGTATATACAGTATACAGGAGGAGGGGACTGTAGTGATGTCAGTGTATATACAGTATACAGGAGGAGAGGACTGTAGTGATGTCAGTGTATATACAGTATATAGGAGGAGAGGACTGTAGTGATGTCAGTGTATACACAGTATACAGGAGGAGGACTGTAGTGATATCAGTGTATATACAGTATACAGGAGGAGAGGACTGTAGGGATGTCAGTGTATATACAGTATACAGGAGGAGAGGACTGTAGGGATGTCAGTGTATATACAGTATACAGGAGGAGAGGACTGTAGTGATGTCAGTGTATATACAGTATATAGGAGGAGAGGACTGTAGTGATGTCAGTGTATATACAGTATACAGGAGCAGAGGACTGTAGTGATGTCAGTGTATATACAGTATACAGGAGGAGAGGACTGTAGTGATGTCAGTGTATATACAGTATACAGGAGGAGAGGACTGTAGTGATGTCAGTGTATATACAGTATACAGGAGGAGAGGACTGTAGTGATGTCAGTGTATATACAGTATACAGGAGGAGGGGACTGTAGTGATGTCAGTGTATATACAGTATACAGGAGGAGAGGACTGTAGTGATGTCAGTGTATTCACAGTATACAGGAGGAGAGGACTGTAGTGATGTCAGTGTATATACAGTATACAGGAGGAGAGGACTGTAGTGATGTCAGTGTATATACAGTATACAGGAGGAGAGGACTGTAGTGATGTCAGTGTATATACAGTATACAGGAGGAGGGGACTGTAGTGATGTCAGTGTATATACAGTATACAGGAGGAGAGGACTGTAGTGATGTCAGTGTATATACAGTATACAGGAGGAGAGGACTGTAGTGATGTCAGTGTATATACAGTATACAGGAGGAGAGGACTGTAGTGATGTCAGTGTATATACAGTATACAGGAGGAGAGGACTGTAGTGATGTCAGTGTATATACAGTATATAGGAGAGGACTGTAGTGATGTCAGTGTATATACAGTATACAGGAGGAGAGGACTGTAGTGATGTCAGTGTATATACAGTATACAGGAGGAGAGGACTGTAGTGATGTCAGTGTATATACAGTATACAGGAGGAGAGGACTGTAGTGATGTCAGTGTATATACAGTATACAGGAGGAGAGGACTGTAGTGATGTCAGTGTATATACAGTATACAGGAGGAGAGGACTGTAGTGATGTCAGTGTATATACAGTATACAGGAGGAGAGGACTGTAGGGATGTCAGTGTATATACAGTATACAGGAGGAGAGGACTGTAGTGATGTCAGTGTATATACAGTATACAGGAGGAGAGGACTGTAGTGATGTCAGTGTATATACAGTATACAGGAGGAGAGGACTGTAGTGATGTCAGTGTATACACAGTATACAGGAGGAGAGGACTGTAGTGATGTCAGTGTATACACAGTATACAGGAGGAGAGGACTGTAGTGATGTCAGTGTATATACAGTATACAGGAGGAGAGGACTGTAGTGATGTCAGTGTATATACAGTATACAGGAGGAGAGGACTGTAGTGATGTCAGTGTATATACAGTATACAGGAGGAGAGGACTGTAGTGATGTCAGTGTATATACAGTATACAGGAGGAGAGGACTGTAGTGATGTCAGTGTATATACAGTATACAGGAGGAGAGGACTGTAGTGATGTCAGTGTATATACAGTATACAGGAGGAGAGGACTGTAGTGATGTCAGTGTATATACAGTATACAGGAGGAGGGGACTGTAGTGATGTCAGTGTATATACAGTATACAGGAGGAGGGGACTGTAGTGATGTCAGTGTATATACAGTATACAGGAGGAGGGGACTGTAGTGATGTCAGTGTATACACAGTATACAGGAGGAGGGGACTGTAGTGATATCAGTGTATATACAGTATACAGGAGGAGAGGACTGTAGGGATGTCAGTGTATATACAGTATACAGGAGGAGAGGACTGTAGGGATGTCAGTGTATATACAGTATACAGGAGGAGAGGACTGTAGTGATGTCAGTGTATATACAGTATACAGGAGGAGAGGACTGTAGTGATGTCAGTGTATATACAGTATACAGGAGGAGAGGACTGTAGTGATGTCAGTGTATATACAGTATACAGGAGGAGAGGACTGTAGTGATGTCAGTGTATATACAGTATACAGGAGGAGAGGACTGTAGTGATGTCAGTGTATATACAGTATACAGGAGGAGAGGACTGTAGTGATGTCAGTGTATATACAGTATACAGGAGGAGAGGACTGTAGTGATGTCAGTGTATATACAGTATACAGGAGGAGAGGACTGTAGTGATGTCAGTGTATATACAGTATACAGGAGGAGAGGACTGTAGTGATGTCAGTGTATATACAGTATACAGGAGGAGAGGACTGTAGTGATGTCAGTGTATATACAGTATACAGGAGGAGAGGACTGTAGTGATGTCAGTGTATATACAGTATACAGGAGGAGAGGACTGTAGTGATGTCAGTGTATATACAGTATACAGGAGGAGAGGACTGTAGTGATGTCAGTGTATATACAGTATACAGGAGGAGAGGACTGTAGTGATGTCAGTGTATATACAGTATACAGGAGGAGAGGACTGTAGTGATGTCAGTGTATACACAGTATACAGGAGGAGAGGACTGTAGTGATGTCAGTGTATACACAGTATACAGGAGGAGAGGACTGTAGTGATGTCAGTGTATATACAGTATACAGGAGGAGAGGACTGTAGTGATGTCAGTGTATATACAGTATATAGGAGGAGAGGACTGTAGTGATGTCAGTGTATATACAGTATACAGGAGGAGAGGACTGTAGTGATATCAGTGTATATACAGTATACAGGAGGAGAGGACTGTAGTGATGTCAGTGTATATACAGTATACAGGAGGAGAGGACTGTAGTGATATCAGTGTATATACAGTATACAGGAGGAGAGGACTGTAGTGATGTCAGTGTATATACAGTATACAGGAGGAGAGGACTGTAGTGATGTCAGTGTATATACAGTATACAGGAGGAGAGGACTGTAGTGATGTCAGTGTATATACAGTATACAGGAGGAGAGGACTGTAGTGATGTCAGTGTATATACAGTATACAGGAGGAGAGGACTGTAGTGATGTCAGTGTATATACAGTATACAGGAGGAGAGGACTGTAGTGATGTCAGTGTATACACAGTATACAGGAGGAGAGGACTGTAGTGATGTCAGTGTATATACAGTATACAGGAGGAGGGGACTGTAGTGATGTCAGTGTATATACAGTATACAGGAGGAGAGGACTGTAGTGATGTCAGTGTATATACATTATACAGGAGGAAAGGACTGTAGTGATGTCAGTGTATATACAGTATACAGGAGGAGGGGACTGTAGTGATGTCAGTGTATATACAGTATACAGGAGGAGAGGACTGTAGTGATGTCAGTGTATATACAGTATACAGGAGGAGAGGACTGTAGTGATGTCGGTGTATATACAGTATACAGGAGGAGAGGACTGTAGTGATGTCAGTGTATATACAGTATACAGGAGGAGAGGACTGTAGGGATGTCAGTGTATATACAGTATACAGGAGGAGAGGACTGTAGTGATGTCAGTGTATATACAGTATACAGGAGGAGAGGACTGTAGTGATGTCAGTACTTGGTATATACCGTTCTCTCTGTGTTTTCATTATAAATTACAACAAACCATCAGTCATTATGAAAACTAATTTATTTCCACCAGTGACATCGCCGCTAACTCCACCCGTATGTAAATATAGTCATCTCATGGCACACACATCAGGGATATACACATTATGTACACTCAAAATTAAATACAAATCACATCCCTGCAGAGGAGACACTGGGGGTGGCCACTGCAGGAGCCTGAGAAAGCTGGGTGACAATCTCCACAGCGACAGCCATACAGGTCAGCACCCAGCTTTCCCAGGACCAGTACCAAGGAGCAGAAATGGTCAGTCATCACCTATACGCACAGCCCTGATGGACCTCAGCAATGACAGAAAATTACAAAACATCAATAAGGGATGTGCAGTCCTATGTAAATACAGCGTCATCACTGTATAATGTAGTTTTACATAATTCTAATAAGACTTTGCGTCTCAATTTTTTACCATTTTTAAGATCTCATAAAAGCATTTTTGTTTACACCTATAGACTGAAAATCCACCCTGAAATGATACGTCTCACAGCTGGGGATTTGTTACAGACGCATCCACTCTTAAAAATCCTCAGTGACCGAGTTCCCCAACCTGTGGCTCTCAAAATTGCAACTCACATCATGGCCTGACAGCCTAAAGGTTATAGCCACGGGTTGGGGGACACTGCACTATGTCTGCAAAACTACAACTCCCATCATGTCCTGCCAAGTTGTAGTTTTTCAACAGCTGGAGAAACACTACTTTGCTACAATGTATCAGTCCAGCTGTAGACTGGAAACAGCTGTAACAATCCCTCGGCTTGATTTTTGTACAGTTCCTTTCGACTCCGCATTGTATCTACTTCTCTTCCCTCTTTTGCTATGTTTTCAATTTTTCATCTGTATTTTTCAGTTGTTTTTTTTACTTCTTTGTTATTTTTTACTTTTAGAGATATGGATGTAAAAAAAAAGAAAAAAAAACAAAAAACAAATCTCAAGTATGCAAAAACAGATCATGTGGGTTTCAATTGACATCTATAGGATAAAAACAATAAAAGGTACATCCACAAGTAAATTCTGGATAAATTGGACATTAAAGGGGTACTCCAGTAGAAATCCTTTTTTTTTTTTTTTTTTCTTTTTTTTTTTTAAATCAACTGATGCCAGAAAGTTAAACAGATTTGTAAATTACTTCTAATAAAAAAATCTTAATCCTTCCAGTACTTATTAGCTGCTGAATACTACAGAGGAAATGGTGGAACACAGAGCTCTCTTCTGACATCACAAGCACAGTGTTCTCTTCTGACATCACAAGCACAGTGCTCTCTGCTGACATCTCTGTCCATTTTAGGAACTGTCCAGAGCAGCATATGTTTGCTATGGGGATTATCTCCTACTCTGGACAGTTCCTAAAATGGACAGAGATGTCAGCAGAGAGCACTGTGCTCGTGATGTCAGCAGAGAGCTCTGTGTTCCAAAAAGAAAACCATTTCCTCTGTAGCATTCAGCAGCTAATAAGTACTGGAAAGATTTAGATTTTTTTTTAATAATTTACAAATCTGGTTAACTTTCTGGCACCAGTTGATTTAAAAAAAAAAAAAAAAAAAGTTTTCCACCAGAGTACCCCTTTAAAGGGGTACTCCATTGGCCAGTGTTCAGTATATTTAGTTCTGGACGCTGTGTGCGCGCTGCGGAGGTCGGACATGCCCCCTCAATGCAAGTCTATGGGAGGGGGCGTGGCGGCCGCCACGCCCCCTCCCATAGACTTGCATTGAGGGGCGTGGCTGACCCCCGCAGCGCACACACAGCGTTCGGAACTAAATGTTCCGAACACTGGCCAATGGAGTACCCCTATAATCACAGTCCCATTCACTACAGCGCAATCCCAGGACTTCTTCGGTGGAATCCAATTCCTACTTGTCCGACGTGTGACCAGAGAAGCAGACTCCAACTGAAATGAATAGGAGTCTGCTGCGAGCAGAATCCGCCCCCTCGAAATTTCCTCAGAATTCCAATAGTGTGAATGGGGCCTAACAATCCATTGGAGCATACTTCGTAACACCATATGCATAATAACACAGAAATGTAAATTAAACCGATTTAACTGTGAGTGTGAATGAGCCCTTAGATGTGGATGTCAACAAACAGATTCTTATTCACTGACAGCAAGCAGAAATGTTAAAATTATTAATGAAACGAAACACAAGGTCTATTGTATTACAATTAGAAAGGTACAAAAGTTAGCCTTAGGGCAGGGTCACACGGCGCCCATTTGAAGTGTATTTCACGCTGCGGATGCTCTGACAGCAGTCACAAGAGGCACTGTGGTAGCTCTGTGAGGGACATTTAATATAGTGTTTATGCCGTTTTTGTGGCGGCAAAAAAGGCAAATTTTTTGATGCAATGTGTTAATGCACCTTTTTGTTGCACCTTTTTCATATATGCCCTTTTTAAAAACTGACTGTGAAATCCAGCTTTGGGCACTTTCCGAAGCGGCAGACGCTTTTGGTAAAAGGGGCCCATAAAAAGGCGCATTGACCTTAAAGGAGATATCCAGTGCTGAATAACTTATCCCCCAACCTAAGGATAGGGGATAAGTTTCAGATCGCGGGGGGGGGGTCCGACTGCTGGGGCCCCCCGCGATATCCTGTACGGGGCCCCGGCAGCCCATGGGAAGGGGGCGTGTTGACCATCATATAAAGCGGCGTCTGACACGCCCCCTCAATATATCGCTATGGCAGAGCCAGAGTGCTGCCTTCGGCAATCTCCGGCTCTGCCATAGCGATGTATTGAGGAGGCGTGTCAGCCGCCGCTTCGTGCGGAGGTAGACACCCGCTATCTGGCCAGCGAGCCGGCGGGGCCCCGTACAGGATATCGCAGGGGGCCCCAGCGGTCGGACCCCCCGCGATCTGAAACTTATCCCCTTTCAGCACTGGACTACCCCTTTAAACAAGCCGCAGATTCAATTCATGTCGAGGCGGCCTTTTCAGCGTGGCTGAGGTAAAATTCAAAAGAGGACATATTTATTAAGGCTGTGCACCTTCATAGTAAATTTGGCGCAAATTAGCCAAAAAAATAAATAAAATTCTGTCAGGAAAAACGGCATACTACAGCCAACATTGATAAATGTCCCTCTGTGTGTTTGCTCGCAGTGTGCGGATTTTTACATCGGGAAATCCGCCACTACAAGCGGACACACAAGGCCACAGCTGGGAGCTCGCTCTGTAGTCCCTCTTGTGGCTGCCGTCAGCGCATCCACAGCAAGAAATACGAAGCGGATGCGTCCAGAGTGACCATACCCTTATACAAATACTAGATTTTATGTACAGTAGACTGGACAGGCCCTATGAGTTTGACTCCTCATGGTCAGGCCCGGCCCTGCAGTGGATTCGGAGAATTGACATCAGCAGCTGACCTCGGACTTTGCCCCCCAGTTACAGAGTCACAGTCTGGGTGATAAGGTATCGGTCAAGGTCAGTAATCCAGATTGATATCTGATCGGTTCAGTCTGTATCCATGAATATTGTGTCCCCAGATTCCTGGATTATTCTGGGCCCCTGATTTAGTTGTCATTCATTAACCCTTATGCTGCAATTACATGGATCCCATCTGTGGCATTTTGCTTCCCCCCCCCCCCTCATGCAGCAGAGTGGACTTGGTGCAGGAAGAGGTTAATAAGTAGATAAGGTGCACAGAATGCCGGAAGCCATCTTTACCGCACCAGGACTTTAGTTGCTCTTCTTAGATTCGCTGTTATTCACTTTTCCCAGTTTCCTGCACAGGTCATGTGGGCCGTTCCCTTCCAGGGCTGACGGGTTCTTGTAGGATCCGCCGATTTTATCCCAGAGTGTGAAATACTGTCCGAAGTTATAGTCGAAGTAGAGGTGATGGTCGGTATGGTGAGCGGCGCCATTGATGATGCTCTCGAAGACCTTGGGGACCCGATAATCCCCGTCATGGATGGACACGGTCCAGATGTTGACAAATATGTAGAGGCCCAGGTAGGTGACCTTGTGTAAGGGGAAGATGAAGGGGTAGATGTGGTACGGGAGGCTCTGCAGGAAGCCGTCCAGTGGGTGGAAGGCATGGCTGGCGAAGGGGGTGGTCACCTTCCACAAGTGATGAGGCTTGTGCACGTTCTGGAAGACAGAGAACATTCAATGACTTTAGTTCGGTGTTTCCCAATCAGAGTGCCTCCAGCTGTTGCAAAACTACAACTCCCAGCATGTCCAGACAGCCAAAGGTGAGCTGTAAATTGTGCAGCATTTGACTGAACAGGACATAAGGGAGGGGCCTGGTGAGGACACCTGTCAGTAAGGTGCTCTTAGCCAATCATGATCAGCGGCAGTGTTCCTAGTCTTGCTGATAGGCTGGGAGAAGCTGATTGACAGCGCCGTCCTCAAAAAGCCCCTCCCCCACAGTATTTAGGAACCTGACATGTCACTGACTAAAATACGTTCCTTAGGTCCGGAGATATGTCCCACTGGAGATCACAGACAACAAATATTCAAATTGAGTCAGCGGGGCCCATCTCCAGTGCGCAATTCAGAGAATAGAGCAGCAGATCTTCGGTGAGACATATCTCCAGACCTAAGGAACGTATTTTAGTCAGTGACCCCCATCAGACTCCTGTACACCCTATAATTCAGTGTATTGGGTTTAGTGAGGGTGAACAGGATGACCATATTCCTTTAATACATAACATATGAATATGAATATTCCGATATAAGTTATTGGCTATTTCTCGGTGCGGTGGGGGGAGGGAGCGGTGTGGGGGGGCGTGGCATTTTCGGATTATCGGCAAGGTAATTGCCGATACTGATAACGTCCAAAATTGTGAATATCGGCCAAACCGATAATCGGTCGATCCCTAATATATTATATATATATATATATATATATATATAGGGAAGGGCTGAAGCAAGATGGAAAAGGGAGTTAAAGAGGTACTCCGCTGTAGTACTCCACAAACGGTTCCGAACGCTGGAGCCGGCGCAGGGAGCTCGTGATGTCATAGTCCTCTCATGACGTCACTCCCCGCCCCCTCAATGCAAGTCTATGGGTGGGGGCGTGACGCTGTCACGCCCCCTCCCATAGACTTGCATTGAGGGGGCGTGACTTCATGAGGGGGCTATAACGTCACAAGCTGCCGGCTCCAGCGTTCGGAACAGTTTGTTCCAAACGCTGAGCAGCGGAGTATCCCTTTAAGCACTTTTATACAGGCCAAGGAGCACAGGATAACACGAGAGGATCTCTATGATCTGTGATCGTCTACAAAGCCTTTACAAGGCTCGATCAATCGCGGAGTGGCCGGTCTGCAAAATGATTGCTGGATCATTCATGCGGCCTATTTAAGGGGTACTCCAGGATAGAAAAATATATCCCCTATGCTAAGGATAAAGGATAAGTGTCAGATCGAGGGGCAGCTGATTGCTGGGACCCCGGCTCTCCTCCTGAATCCCCCATTGACCACTGCACAAAGCTGCGGCTGACACTGCCCCTCCATGCATATCTATGGTAGATCCAGAGCGCTGCACTCAGCAGTCTCCAGCTCTCCCATAGAGCTTCAGGAGGAGAGCCGGGGCGCTGTGCGGGACATCGTAAGTAGGGATCGACCGATTATCAGTATGGCCGATATTATCAGCCGATAATCACGATTTTGGGCATTATCGGTATCGGCAATTACCTTGCTGATAAGCAGATAATGCCCCGCCCCCATTGCACCGCGACCGCCCCCCCCCCCGACCTGCCGCACTGCGACGGCCCCCCCGACCGTAGTGCTGGGTGGTATACCGGTATGGATTTTTGCCCATACCGCTATACTGGTCGGGCCCCTCCCCCACCCTCCGAGTCAATAAAAAAAATTAAACTTACCCGTAATGGGGGTGGTCCGGGCCATCCATCGTTCCTGTAGTGTCCGGGGGTGTTCCGGGTGAACCGGTCCGGGCTGTCCTTCTTCTCCGGGGGTCCTCTTCTCCACTCTGGGCAGGCTCCGGCCTAGTAGCTGCATAGACGCCGCTACGCCGTGATATCAGGTGCATCGCTACGCACGGGCGTCACTGCGCAGCGGCGTCTATGCAGCGTACTAGGCCGGAGCCTGCCCGGAGTGGAGAAGATGACCGCCGGAGAAGAAGGACAGCCCGGACCGGTTCACCCTCCACCCGGAATGCCCCCGGACACTACAGGAAGGATGGATGGCCCGGACCACCCTGACAGGTAGGGGGAGAGAAGTGGGTGGTGGTGGCGGCGGCCTATGGCACCACAAAAGCCACTGCAGTGCATTGATTTAAAGCGCCCGCTTTAAATCAATGATCTGCAGCGGTGTCGCGGGGGGATAAATAGCCGATAACTTATACCGGAATATCGGTGTAAGTTATCGGCTATCGGCCCTAACCTCCACCGATTATCGGTATCGGCCCTAAAAAAACGATATCCGTCGATCCCTAATCGTAAGGGCTCCTTGCAGTCAGCCCCCCCCCCCCCCCCCTTGATCCTTAGGATAGGGGGATACATTTTTCTATCCTGGAGTACAATAGCGTTAATAATTTATTGGCCACACAAAGGGTCCAATCGGTTGATGTTCCAGCTGATCGTTGGCCCGGTTACCAGGGACCTGCTTTCCTAGGAGCCCTCATTTGGGCCGTACCTTGTACATCAGCTTGTGGTGCAGGAAACGATGGATCCAGTATATTGCCATATCCGTGAAGAAGAGGAACGAGATCATACTGAGGATGACGCCAAACCAGCCTGGAGGAAACAAACACTTTATAAACCAGTCATGTGACCACCTCAGTAACATTATGTAATCTGAACTGATGATATCCAAAATGACCCCTCAGCAGTCTGGTAATGGCGTCACGTGAACATTCTCTTACCATAGGGGGAGCTGTCAATGTTGTCATAAAGCCGACTATATCCTCGGACTTCAGCCAAGAACAGGCCGACAGTGGGGACGCTCATCCAGGGCATGGACTTCAGGGAGAAGATGATCTCTCTCCGCACTTGGTTCTGTATAAAGAAAAGAGAAAACAAGTGAGTACAGCACCAAGTATATCAGGGTCACATCTAGGTGCACTCGGTCACAGCTCCCCGATTCTTCCTGTCATCTTCAATTACAGTGGTCCCTCAACACACGATGGTAATCCGTTCCAAATGGACCATCGTTTGTTGAAACCATCGCATGTTGAGGGATCCGTGCAATGTAAAGTATAGGACAGTGGTCTACAACCTGCGGACCTCCAGATGTTGCAAAACTACAACACCCAGCATGCCCGGACAGCCAACGGCTGTCCGGGCATGCTGGGTGTTGTAGTTTTGCAACATCTGGAGGTCCGCAGGTTGTAGACCACTGTTAGAGAAAGTTGTACTCACCTGTCCCCGCCGCTCCGGACCATCACCGCTCGTCACCGCTGCCCGGGATGTCGCCGTCCATCGCTGTCACCGCGTCCCCAGGGTGTCCCCGACGCTCCGGCATGGCCTCTGCTTCCCCGGCAACCGCGCTCTCCGTCGCCGCCATCACGTCGCTACGCACACCGCTCCTATTGGATGACAGGACGGCGTCGATGGAGAGCGCCGACAATACAGGGGATCCAGAAGAGGAAGCGCCGGAGCCCCGAGGACAGGTAAGTGATCGTCAGCGGACCACACGGGCACCTTAAACGGCTATCCAGTGGTAGCTGAAGCAGTCTGCGCTGCCGGATAGCCGTTTATGCGATGGCCCCGACATACAAAAGCATTGTATGTTGATGCTGCCTTCAACATGCGATGGCCTCTGAGAGTGATCGTATGCTGAAATGATATTATGTCGGGGCCATCGTAGGTCGGGGGGGGGGGGGGTCATGGTCACTGTACTTCTAACCTGCTTGTTCAGTGTCTGCAAAAATCATGTAAAAGATGCAGAGGTCACCGCATCCCTCACAATGCAGAAAGGACGTGATGTCTGCAGAATAGGCTGCCCAGGAACGTCATGGAGGAGAGCAGAATTATGAACACAGCTCTGGGTATAATTAGAGCATTAACTAGAACATTAAAGGGGTAGTCCAGTGCTGAAAAACGTATCCCCTATCCTAAGGATCCTAAAGATAGCGGGTGTCGGCCACACTGCACGAAGTAGCGGCAGTGCCCCCTCAATACAGCCCTATGGCAGAGCTGGAGATTGCCGAAGGCAGCGCACCGGCTTTGCCATAGAGTTGTATTGAGGGGGCGTGTCAGACGCTGCTTCGTGCGGTGGTCAACACGCCCCCTTCCCGCGGGCTGCCGGTGCCCCGTACAGGAGATCGCGGGGGGGGGGGGGGGGGGGAGGGGCCCAGATCGCTGGATATCTCCTTTAAGTAGAGCAGAATTATGAACGCAGCTCTGGACATGACTGGGGAAGAAGACATGCAGTGGAGACTGGAGCAGAATTATGAATACAGCTCTGAATGTGACTGAAGTACAAGACATGAAGTACAGCAGAATAATAAATTATAAAAGAAGATTAGAGGCACAGCACAAATATGAATACAGCTCTAGATGTGACTAAAGTAGAAGATGAAGTACAGAAGAAATATGAATGCTGCTTTGGATGTGACTGGAGAGGGCAATCTGTCCAGCAGAATTATGAATGCAGCTTTGGATGTGAATGGATGGGAATACATGAAGTACAGCCAGAGCCAGATTAAGGCTGCCTGGAAGACGGGGCACTTCATTATGATGACCCCCCCCCCGACAGTTCCCCCACATTAGGTACAGTGTAGTCCCCCACATTAGGTGCAGTATAGTTCCCCCACATTAGGTGCAGTATAGTTTCTCCCCACATCAGGTGCAGTATAGTTTCTCCCCACATCAGGTGCAGTATAGTTTCCCCCCACATTAGGTGCAGTATAGTTTCCCCCCACATTAGGTGCAGTATAGTTTCCCCCCACATTAGGTGCAGTATAGTTTCCCCCCACATTAGGTGCAATATAGTTTCCCCCCACATTAGGTGCAGTATAGTTTCCCCCCACATTAGGTGCAGTATAGTTTCCCCCCACATTAGGTGCAGTATAGTTTCCCCCCACATCAGGTGCAGTATAGTTTCCCCCCACATTAGGTGAAGTATTAGTTCCCCCACATTAGGTGAAGTATTAGTTCCCCCACATTAGGTGCAGTACAGTTCCCCCACATTAGGTGCAGTACAGTTCCCCCACATTAGGTGCAGTACAGTTCCCCCACATTAGGTGCAGTACAGTTCCCCCACATTAGGTGCAGTACAGTTCCCCCACATTAGGTGCAGTACAGTTCCCCCACATTAGGTGCAGTACAGTTCCCCCACAGACACACAGCCTTCAGCCATATACAGTGTATGGGTGGAGGCTGTTTGCCTGTTTACTGCCCCACTTCAGTGTTCCAACCACCGCTCCGGGGTCACGATCTACTGCTATGGCCTATGGGCCATAGCAGTAGGTCCTGGGACTGGAGGTGGGGTGGTCGGAACACTGAAGATGACGTGCCGCTGGTCACTTACCATGCGTGCGCTACCTCCCGGCGGTCCCTGCGTTTTTAAAGTTAACGCGGGGCTGCAGAAAGGTAACCAGGGCATCCTTGTGTCCCAAAAAGATTTTCCGGGACACAGGGATGTCCCTAATGTGACAGGGGCCTCCTGCGGGCACGGGGCTTGGAGCAGGCACTCCATGAGCGCCAATGATGATCCGGCCCTGAGTACAGCAGAATTATGACAGCAGTTTTAAGGTTTGACTGGAGGAAAAATATGAATATAGCTCTGGGTATAACTGGAGCAGAAGACAGCAGAATTATAAATACAGCTCTGGATGGACTGAAGAGTATATAACATCTCATATACCCAATATATATATATATATATATATATAACACCTCGTACTCACAATAATATATATATATATATATATATATATATATATTCAAATAAAAAAATGTTGCAGTATCTTAGTAACTTGTAATACTTTGGGCTACTCAAATTTAATATATATATATATATATATATATATATATTCATATATACAATGCATACAACACTTTTCATACACAATGTATAAAACAACTCATATACACTATACACACACACACATATATATATATATATATATATATATATATATATATATATATATCATCCTCCAGTACAGTGTTTCCCAACTAGGGTGCCTCCAGCTGTTGCAGTGTTTGCTGTCCGGCCATGCTGGGCGTTGTAGTTTCGCAACAGCTGGAGGCCCCCTGGTTGGGAAACACATCTCCAGTCCATGAATCATAGTGTAAATCCTGATTTCTCACCTCCAGGAACTGCGGATGTTTCATCAGGTTGTGGTCGAATATGAAGTAGTAGCTGAGCGCCCCAAAGAGCAGGTATATGACCACCGCCCCCAGATTGGTGACCACCAGGAGGCTGAGGAATTGGCGCAGGGGGTCGTCCTCGCTCCAGGCCGCCGGGTACACGTACGGGGAGAAGACATAATCATCCGCTACATTGAGGACGAGATCCATGGCGCCACCTGAAAGCGAAAATAACACCAACACGTTAATCGCCCGTGTACAACGTCGCGGCCCCTTTAAGACTTAAAGGACAACTTCACCTATAGCTGGAAAAACTAAGGAAATGTCACGGGACTTTTCACAGGAGCAGTTGTCACGTATATGTCACGATATGTTAAGCATATCTGTCATACATATATCCTGGCTATACACCAGTGGTCTTCAAACTGTGGCCCTCCAAATGTTGCAAAACTACAACTCCCAGCATGCCCGGACAGCCGTTGGCTGTCCGGGCATGCTGGGAGTTGTAGTTTTGCAACATCTGGAGGGCCACAGATTGAAGACCGCTGCTATACACAGTCGCCCATTACCTGTTCCCGTTCCCCTCAGGTGTCGCACAGTCGCGGCGCTATCGCAGGTGTCAGTAAAAAGGGGGCGGGGCCGCTTTCTGTAGTGACAGCGCTGAGGGGGCGCGGAGAGATGGACTGATGTGACGTCACGCTCTCCCCTACTGGTAAGACGATCGACAGGGCGGTCATGTGACTGGAAGAACAGTCCCTGATTGGCGACGCTCCTGTCTCCAGTCAGTCGTAGACCCGCCCCCCTCGGCTGGACGCGTCTCTTATGAGGGGCGTGGCCTCGGGGAGTGCTGTTTGCACAGAGCAGGTAAGTGCGTAGTCATGGGCGGGGTTTTTGAATAGTGGTGAAAGCGCCGTTATGAGGGCGGGGTTTACTAATGAGTGGTGGGCGTGGTAAAGATGCAGAAGAGGTTGCCGCGCTGTGTGATACAGCGACACCCAGAGGTAAGTGACGGGAATAGCGTGGCCCCATCAGTAAGTATATTCCAGGTTATTATAAGAGACGCAGGGAAGTTTTCACACCGAGACCTTTACATATCAGAACTAGAGATGAGCGAACTTACAGTAAATTCGATTCGTCACGAACTTCTCGGCTCGGCAGTTGATGTCTTTTCCTGCATAAATTGGTTCAGCTTTCCGGTGCTCCCGTGGGCTGGAAAAGGTGGATACAGTCCTAGGAGACTCTTTCCTAGGACTGTATCCACCTTTTCCAGCCCACCGGAGCACCGGAAAGCTGAACTAATTTATGCAGGGAAAGTCATTAACTGCCGAGCCGAGAAGTTAGTGACGAATCGAATTTACTGTAAGTTCGCTCATCTCTAATCAGAACCACAACCCTGTAACTACTACTCCCAGCATGCCCTGACATCTACAATCTCTTCTATTTTTGCAAAACTACAACTCCCAGCATGCCCTGACATCCACAGACTTTCCAGCTGTTACAAAACTACTATTCCAACATGCCCTGGCATCTACAGGCTCTCCAGCTTTTGCAGAACTACTACTCCCACTATGCCATGACATGCACAGACTTTCCATCTTACAAAACTACTACTCTCAGTATTGCCTGACATCCACAGTGTGGTGGCCCAGTACGGGATGGTGTTACCCCCTGTACCTTCCCTGTCCTGTCAGGCAGTGTCCCTTCGTGTCCCCTGCAGTGTCTCCCCCATTGTAAATATGTTATGCATTATGCTGTGTATTGTACCTTTAACAAGTTATACCATGTGATATGTCATGTGATTGTTACCCAGGAGGTACCAGTGACCAGGTGATCCGAGTAGTGACCTATGGGCTCCCTGCGGGTCTCCCCCATATAAGCCCTGGGTGGAGCTTCTCTCTCTTCTGCTGAGGTCCAGTGCAGTCTTGTCTAGTGTGTGTGTCCAGAGTGTTGGAGACCTCAAAGTACAGTCCTGCAGCCACCAGTGAAGTACAAGTCACTGTCCTGTCAGTCACAAGTCAGTCAAGTCATCTGTCTACCCAGTGTGGCCTGCACTTAATTCTCCTGTCTAACTACAAGTCCCAGCAAACCTGCAAGGTCTCTGCGTCACTGGTCACCTCCTTGGGCCCTGGCTGAACTGTATAGACCAGTGGCCTCCAACCTGTGGACCTCCAGATGTTGCAAAACTACAACTCCCAGCATGCCCGGACAGCCAACGGCTGTCCGGGCATGCTGGGAGTTGTAGTTTTGCAACATCTGGAGGTCTGCAGGTTGGAGACCACTGGTATAGACTGTTCCAACTGTCTACCCTCAGTAAAGCTGCCGGTGTCCGTAACTTGGCGTCGGAGTCTTTATTGCCCCCGTGCCTAGCCCAGGATCCAGCGGTATACCTTCGGGAGGTTATAGACTAAACCACGCCCTGGCGTCACGAATACAAGGTGTTCATTCCATCTTCCCCTAGGGTAGCAACATCTCCCCTGCACCTCACACCCCGCCATACCACAACAGGCTCTCCAGCTGTTGCAAAACTACTACTCCCAGCATGACCTGACAGCCGCAGTTAGGGAGTACAGGTAAGGGTAGGGTTGCCACCCTGCCGGTATTTTACCGGCACAGCCGGTATTTTCATCTACATTCCGGGCTGTGCCGGTAAGTTTGGATGAAAAATACCGGCCATGCAATGGCCGGTATTTTTCATTCACTGACAGGGGCGGACGGAGCAGCATCCCCAGAAGAACACTGCTTTCATGACCGGCCGTACAATGCCCAGGTCTGACACCAGCAGCCTGTGACAGGGAGAGCTCCGTGCGATGACAGGAAGAGACTGTACAGTGCTGGGGAGGGGGCGTGACCTCCTGTCTCCTCTCTCCCCCTCCCCCGCCTTCCCTCTGCCCCGTGCAGTCTTACAACCCTCCATAGGCAGAGCAGGGAGGGGAGAGGCCGTGTATCCTGTCTCCATCTGCTGCGCAGGGCGGGTGAGTGTCTGTGTGTATATGTGTGTGTGTATATATATGTGTGTGTGTATATGTGTCTGTGTTTACATGTGTCTGTGTTTACATGTGTCTGTGTATATATGTGTCTGTGTATATATGTGTGTGTGTGTGTATATATGTGTCTGTGTATGTGTCTGTGTATATATGTGTCTGTGTATATATGTGTGTGTGTGTATATATGTGTCTGTGTTTACATGTGTCTGTGTTTACATGTGTCTGTGTTTACATGTGTCTGTGTATATATGTGTCTGTGTATATATGTGTGTGTGTGTGTATATATGTGTCTGTGTATGTGTCTGTGTGTATATATGTGTCTGTGTATATATGTGTTTGTGTATATATGTGTGTGTGTATATATGTGTCTGTGTATATATGTGTCTGTGTATATATGTGTCTGTGTATATATATGTGTGTGTGTATGTATATATGTGTGTGTATATATGTGTCTGTGTGATTATATGTGTCTGTATACATGTGTCTGTGTATATATGTGTCTGTGTATATATGTGTCTGTATGTGATTATATGTGTCTGTATACATGTGTCTGTGTATGTGTCTCTATGTGTCTGTGTATATATGTGTGTGTGTGTAGGGGGGGGGGTAAACTGCCTAATCTGGGGGACAACTATGCTGCCTAATCTGGGGGACAACTATGCTGCCTAATCTGGGGGACAACTATGCTGCCTAATCTGGGGGACAACTATGCTGCCTAATCTGGGGGACAACTATGCTGCCTAATCTGGGGGACAACTATGCTCCTAATCTGGGGAACAACTATGCTGCCTAATCTGGGGGACAACTATGCTCCTAATCTGGGGGACAACTATGCTCCTAATCTGGGGGACAACTATGCTCCTAATCTGGGGGACAACTATGCTCCTAATCTGGGGGACAACTATGCTGCCTAATCTGGGGGACAACTGGGGGACAACTATGCTCCTAATCTGGGGGACAACTATGCTGCCTAATCTGGGGGACAACTATGCTGCCTAATCTGGGGGACAACTGGGGGACAACTATGCTCCTAATCTGGGGGACAACTGGGGGACAACTATGCTCCTAATCTGGGGGACAACTATGCTCCTAATCTGGGGGACAACTATGCTCCTAATCTGGGGGACAACTATGCTCCTAATCTGGGGGACAACTATGCTCCTAACCTGGGGGACAACTATGCTGCCTGATCTGGGGGACAACTACCCGGCCCTCCACAATATTTTTAGTTTCTCATGTGGCCCCATGGGATAAATAATTGCCAACCCCATTCCTCCTCAACCCCTGGACATTCCTTAACCTGGAGCCGCCCGGGGAAAGGAGAAAGTGAAGACAAGAGACTGGTGAGACCTCTCTGCAAAATTGTGTATTTAATGCAGTGTTTCCCAACCAGGGTGCCTCCAGCTGTTGCAAAACTATTACTCCCAGCATGCCCAGACAGCCTTTGGCTGTCCGGGCATGCTGGGAGTTGTAGTTTTGCAATAGCTGGAGGCACCCTGGTTGGAAAACACTGATTTAATGTTTTAATGTGTGAAACTATCTGCTGCGCTCTGTATCTAATCCTGTCATGTGTGATACTGTCTGCTGAGCCTGTGTATCTAATTCTGTCATGTGTGATACTGTGAGCTGAGCCTGTATATCCAAATCTGTCATGTGGGATATGAGCCTGTGTATCTAATCCTGTCATGTGGGATACTGTCTGCTGAGCCTGTGTATCTAATCCTGTCATGTGCGATACTGTCTGCTGAGCCTGTGTATGTAATCCTGTCATGTGTGATACTGTCTGCTGAGCCTGTGTATCTAATTCTGTCATGTGTGATACTGTGAGCTGAGCCTGTATATCCAAATCTGTCATGTGGGATATGAGCCTGTGTATCTAATCCTGTCATGTGGGATACTGTCTGCTGAGCCTGTATATCCAAATCTGTCATGTGGGATACTGTCTGCTGAGCCTGTGCATCTAAATCTGTCATGTGGGATACTGTCTGCTGAGCCTGTGTATCTAAATCTGTCATGTGTGATACTGTGAGCTGAGCCTGTGTATCTAATCCTGTCATGTGTGATACTGTCTGCTGAGCCTGTGCATCTAAATCTGTCATGTGTGATACTGTGAGCTGAGCCTGTGTATCTAATCCTGTCATGTGTGATACTGTCTGCTGAGCCTGTGCATCTAAATCTGTCATGTGTGATACTGTCTGCTGAGCCTGTGTATCTAATCCTGTCATGTGTGATACTGTCTGCTGAGCCTGTATATCCAAATCTGTCATGTGTGATACTGTCTGATTAGCCTGTTTATCTGACGTTGCGCAGGGGGACGTCACTCGTCATCACAGAGAGCCAGCGTTGCTGTCGCGCACCACCACTACCGCCGCCGCTGGCATAAATAGGGTTTTGGTAGGTATTCTCTAAATGTAAATTTTTTTGTGCGATATAGGAAAATTCCCCCCGCATATATATTGTATCCCTCCAATCCCCTATGCCATTTCTTAAACCCCCCTCCAATCCCCTATGCCATTTCTTAAACCCCCCTCCCATCCCCCGTGCCATTTCTTAAACCCCAGATCCCTCAGCCCCTGTGCAATCTGGCCCCTCCCCTTTTGTAGCTCCACCCCCACATAGCCACACCCATGACCGGTATTTTTCTGAGGGAAAGGTGGCAACCCTAGGTAAGGGGCTGGTGATTTTATATATACAACTATACATCGTCCCTTTATAGCAGTAGTATCTAAACTGTGGACCTCCAAAAGTTGCAAAACTACAACTCCCAGCATGCCCAGGTTGTAGTTTTGCAACAGCTTGAAAGCTTTAACAGCGTCTCTTACCACATCGGCAGCCCGGCGACACAATTGTCGGGTGCCGAGGGTTTCCATGGCAACCAAGGCCCTCTGGTCTGCCATGGACGTGCCTGTATATAGATTGTAAGCTTAACACTAGTAGTGCACTGTATTATGTGAGCGATCAGAAGATCACTGGTGAGAGTCCCGTAGTAGGAATGGTTAAAAAGTTTAAAAAAAAAAAATAAAGTTTTAATAAAATATTTTAACTACTTAAAGGGGTACTACACCCCTAGATATCTTATCCCGTAAGGACCCCCGGGTCGGCACCGCAGTGTTCTGAACAGGGAAGCTTGGGGGGGGGGGGGGGGGGGCGTGGGGTGGAGGGGACATCGTGGTTTTTCCACGAAGGTCCTGATCAGGTCCGCTGGGCCACCGGGACACTTTTACTTTCAGTTTAGATGCCGTGATCAACTTTGATCGTGGCGCCTATAGGGTTAAAGGGGTACTCCGGTGGAAACCTTTTTTTTTTTTTTTTTTTTTTTTTTTAAATCAACTGGTGCCAGAAAGTTAAACAGATTTGCAAATTACTTCTATTAAAAAAATCTTAATCCTTCCAGTACTTATTAGCTGCTGAATACTACAGAGGAAATTATTTTCTTTTTGGAAGACAGAGCTCTCTGCTGACATCACGAGCACAGTGCTCTCTGCTGACATCTCTGTCCATTTTAAGAACTGTACAGAGTAGGAGAAAATCCCCATAGCAAACATATGCTGCTCTGGACAGTTCCTAAAATGGACAGAGATGTCAGCAGAGAGCACTGTGCTCGTGATGTCAGCAGAGAGCTCTGTGTTCCAAAAAGAAAAGAATTTCCTCTGTAGTATTCAGCAGCTAATAAGTACTGGAAGGATTAAGATTTTTTTTAATAGAAGTAATTTGCAAATCTGTTTTACTTTCTGGCACCAGTTGATTTAAAGGGGTAGTCCAGTGGTGAAAAACTTATGCCCTAAGCTAAGGATAGGGGATAAGTTTGAGATCGCGGGGGGTCCGACCGCTGGGGCCCCCTGCGATCTCTCTGTACGGGGGCCAGGCTCTCCAGCCAGATAGCGGGTGTCGACCTCCGCACGAAGCGGCGGCTGACACGCCCCCTCAATACATCTCTATGGCAGAGCCGGAGATTGCCGAAGGCAGCGCTTCGCCTCTGCCATAGAGTTGTATTGAGGGGGCGTGTCGGCCGTCACTTCGTGTGGAGGTCGACACGCCCCCTTCCCGCGGGCTGTCGGGGCTCCGTACAGGAGATCGCAGGGGGCCCCAGCGGTTGGACCCCCCGCGATCTCAAACTTATCCCCTATCCTTAGGATAGGGGATAAGTTGTTCACCACTGGGTCACCACTGGACTACTCCTTTAACCCCTTAACAATCAAGGACGTATATTTATGTCCTTGGCCGGCTCCCGCGATATAACGCGGGGTCACGCGGTGACCCCGCGTCATATCGGGTCGGTCCCAGCATGTATCTGATGCCGGGACCCGGGGCTAATAGCGCGCGGCAGCGATCGTGGTGCCGCGCGCTATTAACCCTTTAGACGCAGCGTTCAAAGTTGAACGCCGCATCTAAACCGAAAGTGAAAGCTGCCCGGCTGCTCAGCGGGGCTGATGGGGACTACCGCAGTGAAAATGTGGTGTCCCGATCAGCTGGGACATGAGCGAAGGTCCTCTTACCTGCCTCCGGCGTGTCCCCTCGGCGATTGATTGCTCCAAGCCTGAGATTCAGGCTTGAGCAATCGACCGCCGATAGCGCTAATCATTGCAAAACTATGGCTTTGTAGTAAACAGTGTTGGCAATCAGTGTGTGCAGTGTTATAGGTCCCTATGGGATAACAATGATCAGTGTGTGCAGTGTTATAGGTCCCTATGGGATAACAATGATCAGTGTGTGCAGTGTTATAGGTCCCTATGGGATAACAATGATCAGTGTGTGCAGTGTTATAGGTCCCTATGGGATAATAATGATCAGTGTGTGCAGTGTTATAGGTCCCTATGGGAGCTATAACACTGCAAAAAAAAAGTGTAAAAAAAAGTTCATAAATGTGATTTAACCCTTTCCTTAATAAAAGTTCAAATCACCCCCCTTTTCCCATAAAAAAAAAAAAAACACCATGTAAATAAAAATAAATATAAACATATGGGGTATCGCCGCGTGTGTAAATGTCCGAACTATAATAATATATCATTAATTAAACCGCACGGTCAATAGCGTACGCGCAAAAAAATTCCAAAGTCCAAAATAACGTATTTTTGGTCGCTTTTTAAATCATGAAAAAATGAATAATAAGCAATCAAAAAGTCCGATCAATACAAAAATGGTACCGCTAAAAACTTCAGATCACGGCGCAAAAAATGAGCCCTCATACCGCCCCATATGCGGAAAAATAAAAAAGTTATAGGGGTCAGAAGATGACAATTTTCAATGTATACATTTTTCTGCATGTAGTTATGATTTTTTACAGAAGTGCGACAAAATCAAACCTATATAAGTAGGGTATCATTTTCATCGTATGGACCTACAGAATAAAGATCAGGTGTCATTTTTACAGAAAAATGTACTGCATAGAAACAGAAGCCCCCAAAATTTACAAAATGGCGTTTTTTTTTTCAATTTCGTCGCACAATGATTTTTTTTCCGTTTCGCTGTAGATTTTTGGGTAAAATGACTAATTTCACTGCAAAGTAGAATTGTTGACGCAAAAAATAAGCCATCATATGGATTGTTAGGTGGAAAATTGAAAGAGTTATGATTTTTAAAAGGTGAGGAAAAAACGAAAGTGCAAAAACGGAAAAACCCGTGGTCCTTAAGGGGTTAAAAAAAAAGTTTGCCACCGGAGTACCCCATTAATGCCGAGCATTGGTCCAGTCGGCAGTACCCAGCATTAAAGCGCAACTGTCATGAAATCTGGGTGCTATAACCTGCACACAGCCTTTGTACTGTGTGCAGATGGTGTGTATAGCAATGTTTTTACCTAATTTTTGCAGGCTTTCATGACACCAAAAAATGCTTTTGATCACAGTCGGATAGGTGTTGCACGAGGTACGTGATGCCCCACCACTGCCACGCCCACCCCCTGTATGACAGCACTGGGACCACTGTGTGATTGACAGGTCCCGGCGCATGGGGCCCTTCAGTTCCCGATACAGGGGCAGAGAGGAAGCGCACTCTCTGCATCTAGCACTGCGCAGGCGCACTGAGGAGGCAGATGGCAGCGGGAGCGAGCGCTTGCCTGGATAAAACGCGGTGGCGCACACATTAGATGAGCTGAAGGGCGCATGCGCTGGGACCTGTGTGTCAATCACACAGCAGTCCAAGCACTGACATACAGGGGGAGGGCGTGTGTTACGCCTAGCGCTCCGGGTCCCCGCTCCTCCCCGGAGCGCTTACGGCGTCTCTCTCTCCGCAGCGCCCCGGTCGGTCCCGCTGACCGGGAGCGCTGCACTGTCATGGCCGTCGGGGATGCGATTCGCACAGCGGGACGCGCCCGCTCGCGAATCGCATCCCAGGTCACTTACCCGTCCCGGTCCCCTGCTGTCTTGTGCTGGCGCGCGCGGCTCCGCTCTCTAGGGCGCGCGCGCGCCAGCTCCCTGAGACTTAAAGGGCCAGTGCACCAATGATTGGTGCCTGGCCCAATTAGCTTAATTGGCTTCCACCTGCTCCCAGACTATATCTGTTCTCTGTCCCTGCACTCCCCTGCCGGATCTTGTTGCCTTAGAGCCCAGTGAAAGCGTTACTGTGTTTATCCATACCGTGTACTTGACCTCCTGCTTGCCTTATTGACTACGATCCTTGCTGCCTGCCCCGACCTTCTGCTACGTCCGACCTTGCTTTGTCTACTCCCTTGTACCGCGCCTATCTTCAGCAGTCAGAGAGGTTGAGCCGTTGCTAGTGGATACGACCTGGTCACTACCGCCGCAGCAAGACCATCCCGCTTTGCGGCGGGCTCTGGTGAATACCAGTAGTGACTTAGAACCGGTCCACTAGCACGGTCCACGCCAATCCCTCTCTGGCACAGAGGATCCACCTCCTGCCAGCCGGCATCGTGACAGCGTGCAGCGGCGGGGCATCGCGTTCCTCGCGTCACGCCTATCCGACTGTCAGTGGCTGTGATCAAAAGCATTTTTTGGGGTCATGAAAGCCGCCAAATATTAGGTAAAAACATTGCTATACCCACCACCTGCCCACAGTACACAGTGCAGGTTATAGCACCCAGATTTCATGACAGTTGCACTTTAACCCTGGGTCCTGGCTGATAATAGCAGTCAGCGTGAAGCGTGCTTTAAACCCCGGGAACGGGACGAGGGCGTACATGTACGCCCTCCGTCCTTAACCCATTTAAGACGCAGTCATTTTGACCTTAAAGGGGTACTCCGCTGGAAAACTTTTTTTTTTTTAATCAACTGGTGCCAGAAAATTAAACAGATTTGTAAATTGCTTCTATTAAAAATTCTTAAACCTTCTAGTACTTATAAGCTTCTGTATGCTCCACAGGAAGTTCTTTTCTTTTTGAATTTCCTTTCTGTCTGACCACAGTGCTCTCTGCTGACACCTCTGTCTGTGTCAGGAACTGTCCAGAGTAAGAGCAAATCCTCATAGAAAACCTCTCCTGCTCTGGACAGTTCCCGACATGGACATAGGTGTCAGCAGAGAGCACTGTGGTCAGACAGAAAGGAAATTCAAAAAGAACAGAACTTCCTGTGGAGAATATAGAAGCTAATAAGTACTGGAAGGATTAATAATTTTTAATAGAAGTAATTGACAAATCTGTTTAACTTTCTGTCATCAGTTGATTTAATTTTTTTTTCCAGTGGAGTACTCCTTTAAAGGGGTATTCCGCCCCTAGACATTTTATCCCCTATCCAAAGGATAGGGGAGAAGATGTCAGATCGCTGCGGTGCCGCTGCTGGGGACCCCTGGGATCCCCGCTGCGGCACCGCGCTATCATTACAGCACAGAGCGAGTTCGCTCTGAACGTAATGATGGGCGGTACAGGGGCCGGAGCATCGTCACGGCCCGCCCCTTTCAATACAAGTCTATGGGAGGGGGCGTAGCGGTCGTCACGCCCCCTCCCATAGACTTACATTAAGGGGACAGGCCGTGATGTCACGAGGGGCGGGGCCATGACATCACGCTGCTCCGTCCCCCGTATCGCCCGTCATTACGCACAGAGCGAACTCGCTCTGTGCTGTAATGATAGCGCGGTGCCGCAGTGGGGATCCCGGGGGTCCCCAGTAGCGGGACCGCGGCGATCTGACATCTTATCCCCTATCCTGTGGATAGGGGATAAAATGTCTAGGGGCGGAATACCCCTTTAAGGACATTTTTTGTAAATCTGACCACTGTCACTTTAAGCATTAATAACTCTGGGATGCTTTTAATTGAATTTGATTCCGAGATTTTATTTTCGTGACATATTCTACTTTATGTTAGTGGCAAATTTTTGTCCATATTTCATCATTTCTTGGTGAAAATTTTCAAAATTTCATGTAAAATTAAAATTTTTTGGATTTTTCTAACTTTAAAGCTCTCTGCTTGTAAGGAAAATGGACATACCAAATAAATTATATATTGATTCACATATACAATATGTCTACTTTATGTTGGCATCATAAAGTTGTCATGTTCTTACTTTTTGAACCCATTAGAAGACTTCGAAGTATAGCAGCAATTTTCGAAATTTTCACGAAAAATTCAAAACCTGAATTTTTCAGGGGGCCAGTTAAGTTTGAAGTGGATTTGAGGGGCCTTTCTGTAAGAAATACCCCATAAATGACCCCATTATAGAAACTTCACCCCTCAAAGTATTCAAAATGACATTCAGAAAGTTTGTTAACCCTTTAGGTGTTTCAAGTGAATAGCATCAAAATGGAGGCGAAAATTCAATTCATTTCATTTTTCACATTAACATGTTCTTGTAGACCCATATATTGTAATTTTACAAGGGGTAATAGGTGAAAATGTCCCCCCAAAATTTGTAACCCCATTTCTCTTGAGTAAGGAAATATATAATATGTGGATGTAAAGTGCTCTGCAGGTGTACTAGAGGGCCATTGGGCTTTTGGAAAGCGAATTTTGCTGAAATGGTTTTTGGGGGGCATGTTGCTTTTAGGAAGCCCCCATGGTGCAAGAACAGCAAAAAAAAAAACACCCACATGGCACACTATTTGGGAAACAACACCTCTCAAGGAACGTAACAAGGGGTACATTAAGCCCTAAAACCCCACAGGTGTTTGACAAATTTTCACTAAAGTTGGACGTGAAAATAAAAAATTTGCCTTCTTTCACTAAAATGCTGGTGTTACCCCAAGAACATAACCCGTATTTGGATGTAAAGTGCTCTGCGGGCACACTACAATGCTCAGAAGAGAAAGAGCGCCATTGGGCTGTTGGAGAGAGAATTTGGCTGGAATTTAAGGCCATGCGCGTTTACAAAGCCCCCAAGGTGCCAGAACAGTGGACCCCCAAACCCCTCACGGAATGTAAGAAGGGGTACAGTGAGCATTTACACCCCACAGGTGTCTGACAGATTTTTGGAACAGTGGTCCGTGAAAATGAAAAATGTAATTTTTCATTTGCACAGCCAACTGTTCCAAAGAATGACGAATGTGAATGACGAATGACTTTTCAAACCTCCAGCTGTTGCAAAACTACAACTCCAAGCATGCACTGACAGACCATGCATGCTGGGAGTTCCAGTTATGCAACAGCTGGAGGCGCACTGATTGGGAAACACTGAGTTAGATAACAGACTACCACAGTGTTTCCGCACCAGTGTACCTCCAGCTGTTGTAAAACTACAACTCCCAGCATGCATGGTCTGTCAGTGCTTGCTGGGAGTTGTAGTTTTGCAACAGATGGAGGCACATGGGTTGGGAAACACTGAGTTAGGAAACAGACAGTGTTTCCCATAAAGTGTGCCTCCAATTGTTGTAAAACTACAGCTCCCAGCATGCCCGGACAGCGGAAGGGCTCGCTGGGAGTTGTAGTTATGCAACAACTGGAAGAGAACAGTTTGGAGACCGCTGTGTAGTGGTCTCCAAACTGTGGCCTTCCAGATGTTGCAAATCTTCAGCTGCAAGCATGCCCAGACTGCCCAGGCATGCTGGGAGTTGTAGTTCGGCAACATCTGAAGGGCCAGAATACCTGACTGTCTATGCCTGACTGTCTAGGCATTCATTGAATTGTAGTTTTGCAACATCTGGAGGGTTACAGTTTGGACCCCACTGTATAGTGGTCTCTAAATTGTGTCCTTCCAGATGTTGCAAAACAATAACTCCCAGCATGCCGATACTGTCCAGGCATGCTGGGAGTTGTAGTTCTGCAACATCTAAATGGCCTGATGTTGCAGAACTACAACTCCTAGCATGCCTGGACTGTCTGGGCATGCTGAGAGTTGTAGTTTTGCAACATCTGGAAAGGCACAGTATGGAGACCACTGCACAGTGGTCTACAAACTCTGGCCCTGCAGATGGCTGTCTGGGCATGCTGTGAGTTGTAGTTTTGCGAACTCCTAGCATACTTACCAGCGATCGCAGCTGGACAGGAGCTGACACTCAGGAGCCGTGATCGCCACCCGATAACCGGCCCCTGCTGCCCGCCGATCGCCGTCCAGTACCTTTGTTAATGAAGGAGGGGGAGGCCTAAGGAGATGAACATCCTATATGAAGGTGTGCAGAATTATTAGGAAGTTTCTTTTTCTTAGGTAAAAAAAGATTTAACTGGCTCTGAAAAAAGTGAAAAATTGTGAAAAGTCTTTCAGAGGGTGCAGAGCTCTAGAAATTGCTAAGAAATTGGGGTGTGATCACAGAACCCTCAAATGTCTTGTTGAAAGTAGTCGATGTGGTTGCAAAAAACACATGATGAGAAAAAAAAAAGACACAAATTAAGAAGAATGAAATGGGAAGCTACCAGTTGCCGATTGTCTTCCAGTGCTGTATTATACAAGGTGTTCACAGCTTAGAAACATGGCGGAGATGAGAAGGGCTGAAACCCACCACAATTGAACAAGACTGGGCCAAGAAATATCTGAAGACCCGACCACCCCTGAGCAAGACACCAGACTGGGCCAAGACATATCTGAAGACCCGACCACCCCTGAGCAAGACACCGGACTGGGCCAAGACATATCTGAAAACCTGACCACCACTGAGCAAGACACAAGACTGGGCCAAGACATATCTGAAGACCCGACCACCCCTGAGCAAGACACAAGACTGGGCCAAGATATATCTGAAGACCCACCACCACTGAGCAAGACACCAGACTGGGCCAAGACATATCTGAAAACCTGACCACCACTGAGCAAGACACAAGACTGGGCCAAGACATATCTGAAGACCCGACCACCCCTGAGCAAGACACAAGACTGGGCCAAGATATATCTGAAGACCCACCACCACTGAGCAAGACACCAGACTGGGCCAAGACATATCTGAAAACCCAACCACCACTGAGCAAGACACAAGATTGGGCCAAGATATATCTGAAGACCCGACCACCACTGAGCAAGACACAAGACTGGGCCAAGACATATCGGAAAACCCGACCACCACTGAGCAAGACACAAGACTGGGCCAAGATATATCTGAAGACCCACCACCACTGAGCGAGACACCAGACTAGGCCAAGACATATCTGAAGACCCGACCACCTCTGAGCAAGACACCAGACTGGGCCAAGACATATCTGAAAACCTGACCACCACTGAGCAAGACACAAGACTGGGCCAAGACATATCTGAAGACCCGACCACCCCTGAGCAAGACACAAGACTGGGCCAAGATATATCTGAAGACCCACCACCACTGAGCAAGACACCAGACTGGGCCAAGACATATCTGAAAACCCAACCACCACTGAGCAAGACACAAGACTGGGCCAAGATATATCTGAAGACCCGACCACCACTGAGCAAGACACAAGACTGGGCCAAGACATATCGGAAAACCCGACCACCACTGAGCAAGACACAAGACTGGGCCAAGATATATCTGAAGACCCACCACCACTGAGCGAGACACCAGACTAGGCCAAGACATATCTGAAGACCCGACCACCTCTGAGCAAGACACCAGACTGGGCCAAGACATATTTGAAGACCCGACCACCACTGAGCAAGACACCAGACTGGGCCAAGGCATATCTGAAGACCCACCACCACTGAGCAAGACACCAGACTGGGCCAAGACATATCTGAAGACCCGACCACCACTGAGCAAGACACCAGACACCAGACTGAGCAAGACACCAGACTGGGCCAAGACGCAAGAAGCAAGATTTGGCGAAGATATATCTGAAGACCCACCACCACTGAGCAAGACACCAGACTGGGCCAAGACATATCTGAAGACCTGACCACCACTGAGCAAGACACCAGACTGGGTTAAGACATATCTGAAGACCCGACCACCACTGAGCAAGACACAAGACTGGGCCAAGACATATCTGAAGACCCGACCACCACTGAGCAAGACAACAGACTGGGCCAAGACATATCTGAAAACCTGACCACCACTGAGCAAGACACAAGACTGGGCCAAGACATATCTGAAGACCCGATCACCACTGAGCAAGACACCAGACTGGGCCAAGACATATCTGAAGACCTACCACCACTGAGCAAGACACCAGACTGGGCCAAGACATATCTGAAGACCCAACCACCACTGAGCTAGACACCGGACTGGGTAAAGACATATCTGAAGACCCGACCACCACTTAGCAAGACACATACAAAAAAATGTCAAGATTGTTTTAAAGAAAGATTTTCCAAAGGTTTTATGGACTGATGAGATAAGATTGACCGTTGATGGTCCAGATGTGTGGGCCTGTAGCTGGATCACTAACCAGCACAGAGCTCTACTTCAACATAGAAACCAGCAAGGTGCAGGTGGACACTGGTATGGGCTGGTATAATCAAAGATGAGATAGTTGGACTTTTTTATGTTAAAGGGGTTATCCTTCGTAATGTGACTTTAGTACTTACCTGCCAAACAGTAATGGACATGTTTAGAAAGGATCCGTGCTTGTCTTGGAGCTAAATGGCTGTGTTGTCAGTCCTCTATAACTGTGGCTTTTGTTTTTGTGAAATAGCTTTCCTGTTTGAGTTCCCTCTCTGTACTCTCTCCTGTCTGATAGCACTCCTCTGTGCTCTCTTCTGTCTGATAGCACTCCTCTGTGCTCTCTCCTGTCTGATAGGACTCCTCTGTGCTCTCTCCTGTCTGATAGGACTCCTCTGTGCTATCTCCTGTCTGATAGCACTCCTCTGTGTTCTCTCCTGTCTGATAACACTCGTCTGTGCTCTCTCCTGTCTGATAGCACTCCTCTGTGCTCTCTCCTGTCTGATAGTACTCCTCTGTGCTCTCTCCTGTCTGATAGTACTCCTCTGTACTCTCTCCTGTCTGATAGTACTCCTCTGTGCTCTCTCCTGTCTGATAGTTCTCCTGTGTGCTCTCTCCTATCTGATAGGACTCCTCTCTGCTCTCTCCTATCTGATAGGACTCCTCTCTGCTCTCTCCTGTCTTATAGGATTCCTCTCTGCTCTCTCCTGTCTGATAGCACTCCTCTCTGCTCTCTCCTGTCTGATAGTACTCCTCTGTGCTCTCTCCTATGTGATAGGACTCCTCTCTGCTCCCTCCTGTCTGATAGGACTCCTCTCTGCTCTCTCCTGTCTGATATGTCTCCTCTCTGCTCTCTCCTGTCTGATAGTACTCCTCTCTGCTGTCTCCTGTCTGATAGCACTACTCTCTGCTCTCTCCTGTCTGATAGCACTCCTCTGTGCTCTCTCCTGTCTGATAGGACTCCTCTGTGCTCTCTCCTGTCTGATAGTACTCCTCTGTGCTCTCTCCTGTCTGATAGTACTCCTCTGTGCTCTCTCCTGTCTGTTAGGACTCCTCTCTGCTCTCTCCTGTCTGATAGTACTCCTCTGTGCTTTCTCCTGTCTGATAGTACTCCTCATTGCTCTCTCCTGTCTGATAGTACTCCTCTCTGCTCTCTCCTGTCTGATAGTCCTCCTCTCTGCTCTCTCCTGTCTGATAGTAATCCTCCCTGCTCTCTTCTGTCTGATAGTACTCCTCTCTGCCCTCTCCTGTCTGATAGTACTCCTCTCTGCCCTCTCCTGTCTGATAGTACTCCTCTCTGTTCTCTCCTGTCTGATAGCACTCCTCTCTGCTCTCTCCTGTCTGATAGCACTCCTCTCTGCTCTCTCCTGTCTGATAGCACTCCTCTCTGCTCTCTCCTGTCTGATAGCACTGATCTCTGCTCTCTCCTGTCTGATAGCACTCCTCTCTGCTCTCTCCTGTCTGATAGTACTCCTCTCTGCTCTCTCCTGTCTGATAGCACTCCTCTCTGCTCTCTCCTGTCTGATAGGACTCCTCTGTGCTCTCTCCTGTCTGATAGGACTCCTCTGTGCTCTCTCCTGTCTGATAGCACTCCTCTGTGCTCTCTCCTGTCTGATAGCACTCCTATGTGCTCTCTACTGTCTGATAGGACTCCTCTGTGCTCTCTCCTGTATGATAGTACTCCTCTGTGCTCTCTCCTGTATGATAGGACTTCTCTGTGCTCTCTCCTGTCTGATAGGACTCCTCTGTGCTCTCTCCTGTCTGATAGTCCTCCTCTCTGCTCACTCCTGTCTGATAGTCCTCCTCTCTGCTCTCTCCTGTCTGATAGTACTCCTCTCTGCTCTCTTCTGTCTGATAGTACTGCTCTCTTCTGTCTGATAGTACTCCTCTCTGCTCTCTCCTGTTTGATAGCACTCCTCTCTGCTCTCTCCTGTCTGATAGCACTCCTCTCTGCTCTCTCCTGTCTGATAGCACTCCTCTCTGCTCTCTCCTGTCTGATAGCACTCCTCTCTGCTCTCTCCTGTCTGATAGCACTCCTCTGTGCTCTCTCCTGTCTGATAGCACTCCTCTGTGCTCTCTCCTGTATGATAGTACTCCTCTGTTATCTCCCCTGTATGATAGGACTCCTCTGTGCTCTCTCCTGTCTGATAGGACTCCTCTGTGCTCTCTCCTGTCTGATAGGACTCCTCTGTGCTCTCTCCTGTCTGATAGGACTCCTCTGTGCTCTCTCCTGTCTGATAGTACTCCTCTGTTCTCTCTCCTGTCCTATCAGACACGAGAGAGCACAGAGGAGTGCCAGCCCACCCTCACTTACTGGACTTTGTCCATGCCCGTGCCTCATCTTGGACAAAGCCATGATTTTATAACCCATGATTTCTATAAATAAAAATTTCTCATACATTTTCTCATAAATATTAGAAAGGTAAATGTTTTGCCAAGATTTTGCCAGAATATGGGAATTTGTGGCCCCCACAAGACTCTATAAGGGTCTCCCATAGGAATCTTTAGGGATCCAACATAAGTTAACAAATATTAACCCCTGTCTCTCCACCACAGCAGCCACTGTTTTGTGAACTAAAGTGAAATATAACATGCTATAACATGATATAAAACTAAAATAAGAAGTAGCCAGCGTTGGAAGAGCAAGAAGTCTCATTTATTGGATAAAAATGTCAGAGAAACATATATGGTGAACCAGGTCACGCATTTAAGGTGTTGCGACCCTTAATCATGTATGACTTAGGGTGGCAACACCTGAAACGCATGACCTGGTTTACCATATATGTTTCTCTGACATTTTTATTCAGTAACTGAGACTTCTTGCATTTTCCACGCTGGCTTCTTCTTATCTTGGATTATACTTGGTGTGGCCCTTCACCTGCCGTGACGTGTACCTGGGGTGAGCTGAATTACCGCACTTCTTTATGATATAAAGCTGTATAGATTTCCAGACAAGCAGATGTGTTACTACCATTCACCACTAGGTGTCTCCAGGATCACAGTGATTTCCTTTTGCTTGTAGTTGCCGGTGCTGATGTGACACAAGTTATATGGATTTATAGGCTGACATACAGAAGTGTGCACATTATTGACTTACCGCATATAATACATGTCTCCTATAAGAGACATGACCGAGGACATGTGTCTGTATTGCTGCAACTATACCCTATATCAGGGGTGAATTTAACCCCTCTGCTGCCCGAGGTGAACTATAGAACGGCAACCCCCACACCATATATGTATTTTGTTGTGGTTTTATTATTATTATTTTTTTTACAAAGTGCGAGTGCACAGAAATGCAGAAATTGGTCGTACCAAGTAGTCATACAGTTACCAAATACCAGTATGCAAAAAGGAAATAATATTACTATACATGTTACCATCTTACTGAATCCTGTATACTGAAACCAATATTATCAATTATACCAGTATATAAGGTGGAATATTAACACCATACATATTACCATCATACTGTTACTGATCAAATCCTGTATACTGAGACCAATATTACCAATAATACCTGTATACAAGGGACAATAATACCGCCACACAAGTAACACAATACCAATACGCGTGCTAAATAATACTAGCGCATTAAGAACACACTATACATTACACATTTATTGACTAAACTGTTACCAAATAAAATCACTGTATACAGACCTGTATTCCTCCTCCCCCATACAGTGCCCATATAGAGGTATATACCATCTGTACACAGGATCTGTATAACATATAAGTGATTACTTACAGGACCATTTTACATTTGATCCTGGGCTGGCTTCTCTATGTGGTACATACAAGACCATATAGGGGTAGATACCAACTGTACACCGGATCTGTATACCATATAAATGTTTATACATGACCAAATAGAGGAAGATACCAGCTATGCACATGATCTGTATATTATATAAGTGATTATATACAGGACCATATAGAGGTAGATACCAGCTGTAAACAGGATCTATATACCATATGTGATTATATACAGGACCATAGAGAGGGATATATTAACTGTACACATGCTCTGTATACCATATAAATGTTTAATACGGGACCAAATAGAGGTAGATACCAGCTGCACACAGGATCTGTATGTAATGGATATATATATATATATATATATATATATATATATATATATATATATGTATCCAATATAAAAAGACTATTTCACAAAATCCTTGTTTTCCCCTCCTGTCGAGTAGAGGAATTTCCTGTTCTAGCCAACACCTGAAGTCTTCTTAAATATCTGAGAAAGAGGGCATACCTTATATGGTATGCCAAGGTTATATACACGCCCCTAGTAAGGGCAGGAACTTATACTAATTGTAATGTCTATATACAGTCGTGGCCGTAAATGTTGGCACCCCTGAAATTTTTCAAGAAAATTAAGTATTTCTCACAGAAAAGTATTGCAGTAACACATGTTTTGCTATACACATGTTTATTCCCTTTGTGTGTATTGGAAGTAAACCAAAAAAGGGAGGAAAAAAAGCTAATTGGACATAATGTCACCAAACTCCAAAAATGGTCTGGACAAAATTATTGGCACCCTTAACTTAATATTTGGTTGCACACCCTTTGGAAAAAATTGCTTCCTATAACCATCAATAAGATTCTTACACCTCTCAGCCGGAATGTTGGACCACTCTTCCTTTGCAAACTGCTCCAGGTCTCTTATTGGAAGGCGCCTTTTCCCAACAGTAATTATAAGATCTCTCCACAGGTGATCAATGGGATTTAGATCTGGACTCATTGCTGCCACTTCAGAACTCTCCAGCACTTTGTTGCCATCTATTTCTGGGGGATTTTTGACGTATGTTTGGGGTCATTGTCCTGCTGGAAGACCCAAGATCTCGGACACAAACCCAGCTTTCTGACACTGGGCTGTACAGTGTGACCCAAAATCTGTTGGTAATCCTCAGATTTCATGATGCCTTGTACACATTCAAGGCCCCCAGTGCCAGAGGCAGCAAAACAACCCCAAAACATCACTGACCTCCACCATATGTCACTGTAGGTACTGTGTTCTTTTCTTTGTAGGCCTCATTCTGTTTCCGGTAAACAGTAGAATGATGGGCTTTACCAAAAAGCTCTCTCTTGGTCTCACAAGACGTTTTCCCAGAAGAATTTTGGCTTACTCAAGTTCATTTTGGCAAAATGTAGTCTTGCTTTTTTTATGTCTCTGTGTCAGCAGTGGGGTCCTCCTGGGTCTCCTCCATAGTGGGGTCCTCCTGGGTCTCCTCCATAGTGGGGTCCTCCCGGGTCTCCTCCATAGTGGGGTCCTCCTGGGTCTCCTGCCATAGCGTTTCATTTCATTTAAATGTTGACGGATAGTCCGCGCTGACACTGATGCTCCCTGAGCCTGTAGGACGGCTTGAATATCTTTGGAACTTGTTTGGGGCTGCTTATCCACCATCCGGACTATCCTGCGTTGACACGTTTCATAAATTTTTCTCTTCCGTCCACGCCCAGGGAGATTATCTACAGTGCCATGAGTTGTAAACTTCTTGATAATGTTGCGCACTGTGGACAAAGGCAAATGTAGATCTCTGGAGATGGACTTGAGAACCAAAATTGTGGAAAAATATCAACAATCCCAAGGTTACAAGTCCTCATACAGTTCTCTTCTCCTCTTTCTGTTGTCCATGCTTAGTGTGGCACACACAGACACACAATGCAAAGACTAAGTGAACTTCTCTCCTTTTTATCTGCTTTCAGGTGTGATTTTTATTTTTATATGCCCACACCTGTTACTTGCCCCAGGTGAGTTTAAAGGAGCATCACATGCTTGAAACAATCTTATTTTTCCACAATTTTTATAGGGTGCCAATAATTTTGTCCAGACCATTTTTGGAGTTTGGTGACATTATGTCCAATTTGCTTTTTTTCCTCCCTTTTTTGGTTTAGTTCCAATGCACAAAAAAGGGACTAAACATGTGTTACTGCAATCCTTTCCTGTGAGAAATAGTTCGTTTTCAGGGGTGGCAACATTAAAGGAGTACTCTGGCACGCACTTTTTTTCCTTTTATCCCGTCCGGGCTGCAAAATAAAAGAAAACACACTTTCTCTTACCTGCATACGCTACCCCGGAGCTCCGTTACAGGTGTTCGGTCCCCGGGCTGTATTCTTCTTACTTCCTGTTAGCCCGACACGTCACACGGAGCTTCAGCCTATCACAGCCGCAGCGATGTCCCGCCTCAACTGGTGATATGCTGAAGCTCCGTGTGACGTGCCGGGCTAACAGGAAGTAAGAAGAATACAGCCCGGGGACCGAACACCTGTAACGGAGCTCCGGGGGCTCGTTGGCAGGTAAGATAAAGTGCGTTTTCTTTTATTTTGCAGCCCGGACGGGATAAAAGGAAAAAAGTGTGCGCCGGACTACTCCTTTAACGGCCATGACTGTAACTGGATGACTGCAACATACATTTTAGAAGGAAGTATGTTATCACTGACAATGTGTGTCTGTGTGATTTACTTATTGTGCATGCACTTAATCTGATAAAGAAACTAACGAATATGGCCGGGAGTTAGATATTTACTAGGTCACTGATAAAATCCATATCAGTTATACCACATTAGCGATGACAGGTGACGTCTTCTCACCTTTTTTTCTTCATTTGGATCAGATCACCTTGATGATTTCTTCCAGCCGTGACTCATCTCTTCAGTATCTGCAGGACAAACATGTTAGACTCCACATTTTTCCAGCACCATCCCCACCTGTAGACAATCCCCCCATTTATAGGCCCCCAAACTGTAATAATTCCCCACAAGTGGGGAAGTTAGTAGGTTTCCAGTTAAGTAGTACTGACAAACACAAGACAGAGGGCACTGCTGTAAAGAGGGACCGACACCAATACCCCAGCTGTATAACAGCATATAATATGGAGCCTAACGAACTATCACTGTGGCCACGCGGAGTCCTAGTGCCCTTGAGTTCCAGGGGTGCAGGGGACCAAGAAATCCAAAGTCACTCAACAATATACAAATAGAGAAAAACAGGTACCCGCACTCACCGTGAGGAAAGAGCAGACCGGCTCTACTGGACTCTAGGTTATACCCAGCATCAAGCTGGTAGCAGGGCACTTAGAGTGGAGCCGACTGCCGGAAAAGTTTCGCGCAAGACGCGCTTCTTCCGGCCTCATACCAGTCCGGTACTTTGAATGGATTATCGGATCACCCGCAGCACTGCCGCGGCGATCCGATCATCCAGCATGGCGGCCGGAGGTCCACTCACCTGGCTCTGTCCGTCTCCCGGGGTCTTCTGCTCTGGTCTGAGATCGAGCAGACCAGAGCAGAAGATCGCCGATAATACTGATCAGTGCTATGTCCAATGCATAGCACTGAACAGTATTAGCAATCAATGCATTGCTATAGATAGTCCCCTATGGGGACATAAAAAGTATTTTTTTTTTTTAAGTTGAAAAATGTAAAAATAAAAAAAAAAGTGAAAAATCCCCATCCCCAATAAAAAAGAAAATTGTCAGTTTTTCCCATTTTACCCCCAAAAAGTGTAAATTTTTTTTATAAACATATTTAGTATTGCCGCATGCGTAAATGTCCGTACTATCAAAATATAATGTAAAATATAACGTAAAAAATAAATAAAGTCCAAAAATGCAGCTTTTTTGTCACATTTTATTTAAAAATAAATTATAAAAAATGATCTAAAAGTTTTATATATGCAAATGTGGTATCAATAAAAAGTACAGGTGATGGCACAAAAAATAAGCCCTCATACCGCCCTATATATCGAAAAATGAAAAAGTTATAGGTGGTCAAAATAGGGCGATTTTAGTTTACTGATTTTGTACGAAGTTTTAGATTTTTTTTAAGCGGTACATAAATATAAAAGTATCTAGACATGGGTATCATTTTAGTCGTATTGACCCACAGAATAAAGAACACATATAAATTCTACCATAAAGTGTACAGTGTGAAAACAAAACCCTCCAAAATGTGTAAAATTGTGGTTTTCATTTAAATGTCCTCCCTAGAAAAAAAATTTTGGAGTTCCCCGTACATTTTATGGTAAAATGAGAGGTTTCATTACAAAATACAATTGGTCACGCAAAAAACAAGCCTTTATATGGGTCTGTAGATAGAAATATAAAAGAGTTATGGATTTTAGAAGGCAAGGAGGAAAAACGAAAACGCAAAAATAAAATTGGCCTGGTCCTTAAGGTTAAAATGGGCCTAGTCCGTAAAGCAGAACTCCGGTGGAAAACTTTTTTTTTTTTTTTTAAATCAACTGGTGCAAGAAAGTTAAAACAGATTTGTAAATTACTTCTATTAAAAAAATCTTAATCCTTCCTGTACTTTTTAGAGTCTGTATACTACAGAGGAAATTGTTTTCTTTTTGGAACACAGAGGTCTCTGCTGACATCACGACCACAGTGCTCTCTGCTGACATCTCTGTCCATTTTAGGAACTGTCCAGAGCAGCATATGTTTGCTATGGGGATTTTCTCCTACTCTGGACAGTTCTTAAAATGGACAGAGATGTCAGCAGAGAGCACTGTGCTCGTGATGTCAGCAGAGAGCACTGTGTTCCAAAAAGAAAAGAATTTCCTCTGTAGTATTCAGCAGCTAATAAGTACTTGAAGGATTAAGATTTTTTAATAGAAGTAATTTACAAATCTGTTTAACTTTCTGGCACCGGTTGATTTAAATAAAAAAACAAGTTTTCCACCGGAGTGCTCCTCACTTTTTATATGTTGTGCATCTTGGCAAAAGGTGAACCTTTCTAATATATTTCATAATAACATTTTATTTCCTTTTTAAATAAATCATGAAATACCCCATACCATCCAGGACACAATCCTATCTGGCTGCAGCATCATCTTTGTCCACAGGCATGGACAAAGTCCAGTAAGTAAGGGAGGGACTAGCACTCCTCTGTGCTCACTCCTGTCCTATCAGACTGCAGCAGGGAGGAGGGGGTTACCGGGCAGCCTGCAGTGATTGGATAAAGAGACCCAGCACTAAAGTTTCATGGTTGCAGTAAACACAAGGTGATGCTGTTACTTTGTGTTTCAGGCCTCAAGCAGACTATAACATTTACAGTGAGTGTATCACTCTCTAACATTGGTCCCTGCTAACCCTGCCGGGGACCAACTTCCTGAACTGTGTTGCTTCACACAGGATTCTATTTATAAGGTACTTTCCAGCATGTAACCAGTGGATGGTCTCTATTACCTGCCCCACTACAGTACTTAAAGGGGGTACTCCATTGCCCCAGAGTTCAAAAAATTTTGTTCTGAGCACTTTGAGCGGAGGCGGCGGGGTCGTGATGTCACGCCACGCCCCCTCATGACATCACGCCATGCCTCCTCAATGCAAATCTATGGGAGGGGTTGTGGCGGGGTAATTTTTTGCATCCTATCTATATGGATTTGTCAGAACAAATACAGGGTGTTGGAGCAGGGCTTAGCCACCGCTATGTGCAGAAGAGAGAGAGAGAGACTGTACCTGCAAGGTGTGATTTTTCTCCAGAGGATCTGTACTGACCGTGAAAGGTAAATCAAGGCTTCCCTCTCATCTCAGCAGCAGCAGAACTTTCAGTGCTTAGTGTGGACTCTTCCTGCTGTAGGGACATAATTCTTCCTCCTGTAGCTAATCTTCACCTCTCTTTAGCCTACAAGCTTGTCTTTAGCAGTAGCTCACTAATTTCTGTTCAACCACCATCTTGCAAACCTAGAACATCAGTAACGGTACGTTCACACTGAGAATTTCCACCTTGACAAATTCCATGTAGAGATTCTCAATGCTGCCAGCACCATGAGCGCTAGGACCACATGGACCTGCATCGTCACTATTGATGGCAGAAATTTATCAGCACAATTCCAATGATAGCAATGAGAGGCTGCTGCAAAGTGAATGCCACTTCTCACACAAATTCTCAGTATGAACAGGCCCTAATCCCCTCTCCCTCCACATGTCATCTGTAGTAGTGTACTGTGTAAATTATCCCCCAGCACAGTGTTAGGCTGCATTCACACCACATTTTTGCAATACAGTTCCCGTATACGTTTTCAAAGTGAAAACCGTATGGAACCGTATTGAAAACCGTATGCCAAAATATGCATCAGGTTGCATCCATTTTGTGTCTTGTATGGTTTTACACCTTTTTTTCCCGTACTCAAAACCGTGGCCTACCACGGTTTTTGGTCCGGATGAAAATCCGTACTGAAACCATATACAGATTTTTTAACATGGGAGTCATTGGGAACCGTACAGAACCGTATGAGCGTACGGTTCCATCCTGTTTTCACAATATGGTTTTTGACTATGCACATTTTTTTTTCTTAGAATTTCAATCAGTGAAACTTTATTCATAATGGAGTGAAAAGTTAAAAACGTATACCGTAGGTTTTTTTTTTTTTCTTAAAAAAAGAATGCAATAGGACATTATCCTTCAAACCGTATATGGGTTAAAAATTGTACTCACGTTTTGATACAGATTAGTCCGGTTTTGAGGAATCTGTTTTGCATCAAAAACCTGATAAGGGAACTGTATTGCAAAAACGTGGTGTGAACCCAGCCTTAGCCTGTTCAATCCAGTGCACTAAAACCAAAACTGTCATGGCATAGTAGAGTGGATTATGTGCTGTCATGTGATTGGACAGGCAACTAAGGAAAAAAGTGACTGTGTATGTACTACTATCAGTCCAGCTCTAGTCCCATTCCTTAAAATGGATAGAAGAAGAAATGTTGTGTACCAAAGACAGGGCTCTCGGGCTCAGTAATAGTAGTGAGATCACTAATATCATCTTGTCACTGCCATGCTGCTTACCACCCAAATTTATTATAACCTGTAACTGTGTACGATGGACAAGTCACTCCACTTCTACTTCGTCCAGTGATCAATCCCAAACCAACTCCCTACAAGGTCCCAGGTGGACAGGTTTATGTCTATCTCACAGACCAATATGCAGTTCCAGTAGACACTGCCCATAGACCATCCACACTCTCCTTATTGGTGCTGAACCTCTTGCTTTTTTAACCTCTTGACCACCCACTCCAACAGCGTAGTGGGTCATCATCACACATATCTTCCAGTCCAGACCAGGCTCTTCCTGGGCTCATGTGGCATCCATACCACACTGCATGACCGGTTATAGCAACATAGGGCACCGCCAGGTATGATAGCCCAGATCCAGATGACCTGTAACATAAAGACAACTTCATGGGAAACCAGATAATTACAGTGACCCCGTCAACCTACGATGGCCCCGACATACAATCATTTCAACATACGATGGCCTCTCAGAGGCCATCGCATGTTGAAGGCAGCATCAACATACGATGCTTTTGTATGTCGGGGCCATCGCATAAACGTCTATCCAGCAGCGCAGACTGCTTCAGCTGCCACCGGATAGCCGTTTACGGTGCCCCGTGTGGTCCGCTGACGATCACTTACCTGTCCTCGGGGCTCCGGACCGTCCTCTTCGGGATCCCCTGCATCATCGGCGCTCTCCATCGTCGTCATCACGTTGCTGCGCACGCTGTCCCGTCATCCAATAGGAGAGGCGTGCGTAGCGACGTGATGGTGGCGACAGAGAGCAAAGATCCCGGGAAGCAGAGGCCTTTGCCGCAGCGTCGGGGACACCCTGGGGACGCGGCGACAGCGATGGAGGGCGACATCCAGGACAGCGGTGACGGTCCGGAGCGGCGGGGACACGTGAGTATAACTTCCAATACCAATGGTCTTCAACCTGCGGACCTCCAGATGTTGCAAAACTACAACTCCCAGCATGTCCAGACAGCCGTTGTCCTCCTTAATCTGCCTGCTCTTAGTTGCCATGTCTATTAACCCTTAACTTTCCATAAAAGTCAAAAGATGATCACCATAAATAAGTAAAACTTTTTAATTCTGAGAAGTCAACGGAATTAATATGATATAATAACTGGACACTGGATGTGATTAGAATAATACTAACTGTACTGTAATATCAACACAACTAATAAAATATCAAGAGAATTTGTAAACTTAGTTAAAGGGGTATTTTGACTTTATACATCTTATCCCCTATCCAAAGGATAAGGGATAAAATATATGATTGCAGGGGTCCTGCTGCTGGGGACCCCCGCAATCTTGGAGCAGTTACTTGGCATTCTGTGCCAGGTGCTGCCTCCGAGACAGGGATGTGATGTCACAACCACGCCCCCTAGTGACATCATGTCACGCCCCCTCCATTCATGTTTTTGGACGGCCGTCACGCCCCCTCCCATAGACATAAATGGAGGGGGCGTGATGTCACTAGGGGGCGTGGTTGTGACGTCACATCCCTGTCTCGCGGACAGCACCTGGCACAGAATGGGACCCCTGCGATCATACATTTTATCCCCTATCCAGATGTATAAAGCTGGAGTACCCCTTTAAATCAGTGGATGCAAGCTGTGGCTCTCCAGCTGTTGCAAATCTTCTTTGTGTTTTTAATAGATCCAAAATAATAGGAGAGTTTAATCTTTCCCTGTCATACAAACCCTTAACAAAGCCAGGGATCTGGCGAAATGTCGGGGAGGTTGGTGATTGGTTTTAGGCAGTGATCTCTCTATTCAGTTGAATCAACATGTTAGATATATAGGAGGTAGTTAAAATGACACAGCGGTAACAATTGGAGATGGAGTAAGAGACCATCATATGCCCGCCTAAGGCAAAGGATGGTGTAAGAGACCTCCACCTAGGCGACAAGTGTAGTACCTTACTACCTAGATACCCATAAGAGCTGGGAATAACAGCCATTACAGAGGTTAAGGAATATTAGTGAGATCACTAATAGTTTTAACCCTTCATGTGTGTTCTATTATTAAAGTTTTAATGCATAACAATAAAAGTTACATTTTAGTGAGTCCCTAGCAATAGGGCTTTCTTCCCAAGAGGGGGTTTTCCTCCAAAGGGTTATTGATATTTGGTTTTATCTCTCCCTGTGTCACAGTCATCAGTGTCCCCTCATCTCTCCGTGTGTCAGTCATTAGTGTCCCCTCATCTCCTCCTGTGTCACAATCAGTGTCCTCTCATCTCTTCCTGTGTCAAAGTCATTACTGTCCCCTCATCTCCTCCTGTGTCAGTCATTATAGTCCCATCATCTCCCCCTGTGTGTCACAGTCATTACTAATCCAAACAGTGGATGGAGGGTTAAGTACAATTCACTATTCCAGTAGATCACCAACAGGTGATCCAAAAATTACCCTTTCTTCCCATACACCTAAATTGTGATAATTAAAAATGTGATCTTTATTTGTTCCGCACACTATAAACGTTTAAAATATATAGGTGCCATATAGTCCTACATTCTGACCATCCAGTCTAGAGGATATATCAATCTGATTTTCAATAAGAATGCCTGCAGTCACACCCCTAACCTGGATGTATTAAACATTGGCACCTGTACTAAAATCACTTTACACTGACTCCATCTCTCTCTGTGTCATAGTCATTACTGTCCCCTCTTCTCCCCCCCCCCCCCCCCCCCCTTGGTGTTACAGTCATAAGTGTCCTCTTATCTTTAAAAAAAAAAGTTTACTTACTTTCGCTTCCATTCTCATTCCCTGTTGTGCCTCCAGTGTTTAGCATCGGATGTCTTCAGTTGACACTCCGATGTTCAGCAGCAGATGTCTTCCGGTGTTACGTGACTGCTGCAGCCAGATGAGCCAATCAGTAGCCTACGTGTGGACACTCTGTGCTTCGAAGTACGAAGCGTCACCACCGCAACACCTGAGCGCTGACCGCTGGCAGAATGTGGGATCAGCACAAGGACGGAGGTGGACACTTCATTTTGGAAAGGGCTGACAAAACACTCCACCATGAAATTCTCAGTCGCCGTGTCGACCTGGCGCCTGGGATTTGTCAAGCCCTGGTGTAGAGTAATATTTGGTGCATTGTTATACTGCAGTAATAAAACTCAGTACTAAATTAAGTTTTCTCAGTATTTATTGCAAAGAATTTTGTCTTGGCTAATGCTGATGGAGAAGCCTTTGGTCCTCTACAGCAATGGTCTCCCAACTTTAGCCCTCCAGCTGCTGCAAAACTACAACTCCCAGCATTCCCGGACAGCCAACGGCTGTCCGGGCATGCTGAGAGTTGTAGTTTTGCAACAGATTAAAGGGGTTATCCAGGAAAAAACTTTTTTTTTTATATATGAACTGGCTCCAGAAAGTTAAACAGATTTGTAAATTACTTCTATTAAAAAATCTTAATCCTTTCAGTACTTATGAGCCTCTGAAGTTAAGGTTGTTCTTTTCTGTCTAAGTGCTCTCTGATGACACGTGTCTCGGGAACCGCCCAGTTTAGAAGCAAATCCCCATAGCAAACCTCTTCTAAACTGGGCGATTCCCGAGACACGTGTCATCAGAGAGCACTTCGACAGAAAAGAACAACCTTAACTTCAGAAGCTCATAAGTACTGAAAGGATTAAGATTTTTTTGATAGAAGTAATTTACAAATCTGTTTAACTTTCTGGAGCCAGTTTATATATATATATATAAAAAAAAAAAAGTTTTTTCCTGGATAACCCCTTTAAGGGCCGCAGTTTGGAGACCACTACTCTACAGGCTACCTGTGACCAAAAGAGCATTAAGAAAAAGACGACAAAATAGTTCATGTTGATTTCAATATGATTCCAGACACCATTTGAAATTCATCCATTGTCATTGCAAACATTTTTTTTTTTTTTATCTTTTTGTTGTTCTTGCAGTGAATTTGTTTTTTTTATTATCTCCTCACCTTTACTGTAAAAAATGAGAAAATGTGATAAGCAAGATGTTAGAAGGAAAGGAGGTTAAATGCAGGGGTAACACCAGAATATGGCGGCCCCCTTCTCCTCCTTAGGTGTTGGTTACTTTTCCATCCTCATCTGTCTTTATAATACAACATTATCCCCAGTGACTCTTGGATTCATTAGATGAAACTCCCTCCTGTCTCAATTATTTACTTGTTTCTTTAAGAACTTATGTTGTGAGCAGGTTAAGGGTCGGCCCCTCCGGACATCTCAACGCCTCATTAACTGATATTAACCACATGTGACCACACAGTTCTCTCTATGATGATAGAGATGAGTGCAGGGAGGGGATAGAGAAGAATGTGCAGCTGTAACTGGATGGCCACACAGTTCTCTATATGATCATAGAGATGAATGCAGGGAGGGGATAGAGAACACTGTGCAGCTGTAACTGGATGGCCACACAGTTCTCTATATGATCATTGAGATGAGAGCAGGGAGGGGATAGAGAAGAATGTGCAGCTGTAACTGTATGGCCACACAGTTCTCTATATGATCATAGAGATGAGTGCAGGGAGGGGATAGAGAAGAATGTGCAGCTGTAACTGTATGGCCACACAGTTCTCTATATGATCATAGAGATGAGTGCAGGGAGGGGATAGAGAAGAATGTGCAGCTGTAACTGTATGGCCACACAGTTCTCTATATGATCATAGAGATGAGTGCAGGGAGGGGATAGAGAAGAATGTGCAGCTGTAACTGTATGGCCACACAGTTCTCTATATGATCATAGAGATGAGTGCAGGGAGGGGATAGAGAAGAATGTGCAGCTGTAACTGTATGGCCACACAGTTCTCTATATGATCATAGAGATGAGTGCAGGGAGGGGATAGAGAAGAATGTGCAGCTGTAACTGGATGGCCACACAGTTCTCTATATGATCATAGAGATGAGTGCAGGGAGGGGATAGAGAAGAATGTGCAGCTGTAACTGGATGGCCACACAGTTCTCTATATGATCATTGAGATGAGAGCAGGGAGGGGATAGAGAAGAATGTGCAGCTGTAACTGTATGGCCACACAGTTCTCTATATGATCATAGAGATGAGTGCAGGGAGGGGATAGAGAAGAATGTGCAGCTGTAACTGTATGGCCACACAGTTCTCTATATGATCATAGAGATGAGTGCAGGGAGGGGATAGAGAAGAATGTGCAGCTGTAACTGGATGGCCACACAGTTCTCTATATGATCATAGAGATGAGTGCAGGGAGGGGATAGAGAAGAATGTGCAGCTGTAACTGGATGGCCACACAGTTCTCTATATGATCATTGAGATGAGAGCAGGGAGGGGATAGAGAAGAATGTGCAGCTGTAACTGTATGGCCACACAGTTCTCTATATGATCATTGAGATGAGAGCAGGGAGGGGATAGAGAAGAATGTGCAGCTGTAACTGTATGGCCACACAGTTCTCTATATGATCATAGAGATGAGTGCAGGGAGGGGATAGAGAAGAATGTGCAGCTGTAACTGTATGGCCACACAGTTCTCTATATGATCATAGAGATGAGTGCAGGGAGGGGATAGAGAAGAATGTGCAGCTGTAACTGGATGGCCACACAGTTCTCTATATGATCATTGAGATGAGAGCAGGGAGGGGATAGAGACGAATGTGCAGCTGTAACTGTATGGCCACACAGTTCTCTATATGATCATTGAGATGAGAGCAGGGAGGGGATAGAGAAGAATGTGCAGCTGTAACTGTATGGCCACACAGTTCTCTATATGATCATTAAGATGAGTGCGCAGAGGGGATAGAGAGGACTGTGCAGCTGTAACTGTGTGATCACATTTCTCACCGGTTTTACACACATATATATATATATACAGAGATGTGGAATTCCTATCGCCTGACGCCCAGGACATGCAGTTCCGGGCACCGGGCAGGTGATTTTTGCAGGGCCGGACCTGAAAGCCCCCGACAAGCACGGCGGCGCTCAGAGGGGAGTATGGAGCAGGCTCCGGACTCGTGCCTGTTCCATACTCTGCAGCTCCCAGGCTGTTTTCAGTAGCTGTGGGCCACCGCTATTAGCCAGCCTATGTGATTAATCATTTCTAAATCTAGAAAATGTATATTTGTGAGAGAAAAATTTATAGTGAATTGTAAGCCCAATGTGTTGGAATTTAAATAATGAACAAAATCATGTGCTTGTCTTTCTGTACCTGTCCATAAAAAGAACATATCATCAATATAATGCCGGAAAAATAATATAAATGGTGAAAAGATCAAAGACTGTGCTATGTGGACGGCCTCAAATGCCCCCATGAATAAATTGGCATAACTGGGGGGCAAAGCGCGTCCCCATAGCACAGCCTCTGATCTGTTGATATATGACATCATTGAACGAAAAAAAGTTGTTGTTACGCCGAGCGCTCCGGGTCCCCGCTCCTCCCCGGAGAGCTCGCTACACTCTCGCTACTGCAGCGCTCCGGTCAGATCCACTGACCCGGTGCGCTGCGATACCGCCTCCAGCCGGGATGCGATTCGCGATGCGGGTGGCGCCCGCTCGCGATGCGCACCCCGGCTCCCGTACCTGACTCGCTCTCCGTCGGTCCTGTCCCGGCGCGCGCGGCCCCGCTCCCTAGGGCGCGCGCGCGCCGGGTCTCTGCGATTTAAAGGGCCACTGCGCCGCTGATTGGCGCAGTGGTTCTAATTAGTGTGTTCACCTGTGCACTCCCTATTTATACCTCACTTCCCCTGCACTCCCTCGCCGGATCTTGTTGCCATTGTGCCAGTGAAAGCGTTTCCTTGTGTGTTCCTAGCCTGTGTTCCAGACCTCCTGCCGTTGCCCCTGACTACGATCCTTGCTGCCTGCCCCGACCTTCTGCTACGTCCGACCTTGCTTCTGTCTACTCCCTTGTACCGCGCCTATCTTCAGCAGTCAGAGAGGTTGAGCCGTTGCTAGTGGATACGACCTGGTCACTACCGCCGCAGCAAGACCATCCCGCTTTGCGGCGGGCTCTGGTGAAAACCAGTAGTGACTTAGAACCGGTCCACTAGCACGGTCCACGCCAATCCCTCTCTGGCACAGAGGATCCACCTCCTGCCAGCCGGCATCGTGACAGTAGATCCGGCCATGGATCCCGCTGAAGTTCCTCTGCCAGTTGTCACCGACCTCACCACGGTGGTCGCCCAGCAGTCACAACAGATAGCGCAACAAGGCCACCAGCTGTCTCAACTGACCGTGATGCTACAGCAGCTACTACCACAGCTTCAGCAATCATCTCCTCCGCCAGCTCCTGCACCTCCTCCGCAGCGAGTGGCCGCTTCAGGCCTACGACTATCCTTGCCGGATAAATTTGATGGGGACTCTAAATTTTGCCGTGGCTTTCTTTCTCAATGTTCCCTGCACTTGGAGATGATGTCGGACCAGTTTCCTACTGAAAGGTCTAAGGTGGCTTTCGTAGTCAGCCTTCTGTCTGGAAAAGCTCTGTCATGGGCTACACCGCTCTGGGACCGCAATGACCCCGTCACTGCCTCTGTACACTCCTTCTTCTCGGAAATTCGAAGTGTCTTTGAGGAACCTGCCCGAGCCTCTTCTGCTGAGACTGCCCTGTTGAACCTGGTCCAGGGTAATTCTTCCGTTGGCGAGTACGCCGTACAATTCCGTACTCTTGCTTCAGAACTATCCTGGAATAATGAGGCCCTCTGCGCGTCCTTTAAAAAAGGCCTATCCAGCAACATTAAAGATGTTCTGGCCGCACGAGAAATCCCTGCTAACCTACATGAACTCATTCATCTAGCCACTCGCATTGACATGCGTTTTTCCGAAAGGCGTCAGGAGCTCCGCCAGGATATGGACTTTGTTCGCACGAGGCGTTTTTTCTCCCCAGCTCCTCTCTCCTCTGGTCCCCTGCAATCCGTTTCTGTGCCTCCCGCCGTGGAGGCTATGCAGGTCGACCGGTCTCGCCTGACACCTCAAGAGAGGACACGACGCCGCATGGAGAATCTCTGCCTGTACTGTGCCGGTACCGAACACTTCCTGAAGGATTGTCCTATCCGTCCTCCCCGCCTGGAAAGACGTACGCTGACTCCGCACAAAGGTGAGACAGTCCTTGATGTCAACTCTGCTTCTCCACGTCTTACTGTGCCTGTGCGGATATCTGCCTCTACCTTCTCCTTCTCTACTATGGCCTTCTTGGATTCCGGATCTGCAGGAAATTTTATTTTGGCCTCTCTCATCAACAGGTTCAACATCCCGGTGACCAGTCTCGCCAGACCCCTCTACATCAATTGTGTTAACAATGAAAGATTGGACTGTGCCGTGCGTTACCGCACGGAGCCCCTCCTAATGTGCATCGGACCTCATCATGAGAAAATTGAGTTTTTGGTCCTCCCCAATTGCACTTCCGAAATTCTCCTTGGACTACCCTGGCTTCAACACCATTCCCCAACCCTGGATTGGTCCACTGGGGAGATCAAGAGTTGGGGTCCCTCTTGTTCCAAGGACTGCCTTAAACCGGTTCCCAGTACTCCCTGCCGTGACCCTGTGGTTCCCCCTGTAACCGGTCTCCCTAAGGCCTATATGGACTTTGCGGATGTTTTTTGCAAAAAACAAGCTGAGACTTTACCTCCTCACAGGCCTTATGACTGTCCGATTGACCTCCTCCCGGGCACTACTCCACCCCGGGGCAGAATTTATCCTCTCTCTGTCCCAGAGACTCTTGCTATGTCTGAGTACATCCAGGAAAATTTAAAAAAGGGCTTTATCCGCAAATCCTCCTCTCCTGCCGGAGCCGGATTTTTCTTTGTGTCCAAAAAAGATGGCTCCCTACGTCCTTGCATTGACTACCGCGGCCTTAATAAAATCACGGTAAAAAACCGCTACCCCCTACCTCTCATCTCTGAACTCTTTGATCGCCTCCAAGGTGCCCACATCTTTACCAAACTGGACTTAAGAGGTGCTTATAATCTCATCGGCATCAGAGAGGGGGATGAATGGAAAACGGCATTTAACACTAGAGATGGACACTTTGAGTATCTGGTCATGCCCTTTGGCCTGTGCAACGCCCCTGCCGTCTTCCAAGACTTTGTTAATGAAATTTTTCGTGATCTCTTATATTCCTGTGTTGTTGTATATCTGGACGATATCCTGATTTTTTCTGCCAACCTAGAAGAACACCTCCAGCATGTCCGCATGGTTCTTCAGAGACTTCGTGACAATCAACTTTATGCCAAAATGGAGAAATGTCTGTTTGAATGTCAATCTCTTCCTTTCCTAGGATACTTGGTCTCTGGCCAGGGACTACAAATGGATCCAGACAAACTCTCTGCCGTCTTAGATTGGCCACGCCCCTCCGGACTCCGTGCTATCCAACGTTTTTTGGGGTTCGCCAATTATTACAGACAATTTATTCCACATTTTTCCACCATTGTGGCTCCTATCGTGGCTTTAACCAAAAAGAATGCCAATCCTAAGTCATGGCCTCCTCAAGCGGAAGACGCCTTTAAACAGCTCAAGTCTGCCTTTTCTTCGGCTCCCGTGCTCTCCAGACCTGACCCATCTAAACCCTTCCTATTGGAGGTTGATGCCTCCTCAGTAGGAGCCGGAGCGGTCCTTCTACAAAAAAATTCTTCCGGGCATGCTGTTACTTGTGGGTTTTTTTCTAGGACCTTCTCTCCGGCTGAGAGGAACTACTCCATCGGGGATCGAGAGCTTCTAGCCATTAAATTAGCACTTGAGGAATGGAGGCATCTGTTGGAGGGATCAAGATTTCCAGTTATTATTTACACCGATCACAAGAACCTCTCCTATCTCCAGTCTGCCCAACGGCTGAATCCTCGCCAGGCCAGGTGGTCTCTGTTCTTTGCCCGATTTAATTTTGAAATTCACTTTCGGCCTGCCGATAAGAACATTAGGGCCGATGCTCTCTCTCGTTCCTCGGATGCCTCGGAAGTAGAGCTCTCTCCGCAACACATCATTCCCCCTGACTGCCTGATCTCCACTTCTCCAGCCTCCATCAGGCAAACTCCTCCAGGGAAGACCTTCGTTTCTCCACGCCAACGCCTCGGAATCCTCAAATGGGGTCACTCCTCCCATCTCGCAGGCCATGCGGGCATCAAGAAATCCGTGTAACTCATCTCTCGTTTCTATTGGTGGCCGACTCTGGAGACGGATGTTGTGGATTTTGTGCGAGCCTGCACTGTCTGTGCCCGGGATAAGACTCCTCGCCAGAAGCCCGCTGGTCTTCTTCATCCTCTGCCTGTCCCCGAACAACCTTGGTCTCTGATTGGTATGGACTTTATTACAGACTTACCCCCATCCCGTGGCAACACTGTTGTTTGGGTGGTCGTTGATCGATTCTCCAAGATGGCACATTTCATCCCTCTTCCTGGTCTTCCTTCAGCGCCTCAGTTGGCTAAACAATTTTTTGTACATATTTTTCGTCTTCACGGGTTGCCCACGCAGATCGTCTCGGATAGAGGCGTCCAATTCGTGTCAAAATTCTGGAGGGCTCTCTGTAAACAACTCAAGATTAAATTAAACTTTTCTTCTGCATATCATCCTCAATCCAATGGGCAAGTAGAAAGAATTAACCAGGTCCTGGGTGATTATTTACGGCATTTTGTTTCCTCCCGCCAGGATGACTGGGCAGATCTTCTACCATGGGCCGAATTCTCGTATAACTTCAGAGTCTCTGAATCTTCCTCCAAATCCCCATTTTTCGTGGTGTACGGCCGTCACCCTCTTCCCCCCCTCCCTACTCCCTTGCCCTCTGGTTTGCCCGCTGTGGATGAAATATCTCGTGATCTTTCCACCATATGGAAAGAGACCCAAAATTCTCTCTTACAGGCTTCATCACGCATGAAGAAGTTTGCTGATAGGAAAAGAAGAGCTCCCCCCATTTTTTCTCCTGGAGACAAGGTATGGCTCTCCGCTAAATATGTCCGCTTCCGTGTCCCTAGCTACAAATTGGGACCACGCTATCTTGGTCCTTTCAAAATTTTGTGCCAGATTAATCCTGTCTCTTACAAACTTCTTCTTCCTCCTTCTCCTGCCTTTCACGTTTCTCTTCTTAAACCACTCATCATCAACCGTTTCTCTCCCAAACTTGTTTCTCCCACTCCTGTTTCCGGCTCCTCGGACATCTTCTCTGTAAAAGAGATACTGGCCTCCAAGAAGGTCAGAGGGAAAACTTTTTTTTTGGTCGATTGGGAGGGTTGTGGTCCTGAAGAGAGATCCTGGGAACCTGAGGACAATATCCTAGACAAAAGTCTGCTCCTCAGGTTCTCAGGCTCTAAGAAGAGGGGGAGACCCAAGGGGGGGGGTACTGTTACGCCGAGCGCTCCGGGTCCCCGCTCCTCCCCGGAGCGCTCGCTACACTCTCGCTACTGCAGCGCTCCGGTCAGATCCATTGACCCGGTGCGCTGCGATACCGCCTCCAGCCGGGATGCGATTCGCGATGCGGGTGGCGCCCGCTCGCGATGCGCACCCCGGCTCCCGTACCTGACTCGCTCTCCGTCGGTCCTGTCCCGGCGCGCGCGGCCCCGCTCCCTAGGGCGCGCGCGCGCCGGGTCTCTGCGATTTAAAGGGCCACTGCGCCGCTGATTGGCGCAGTGGTTCTAATTAGTGTGTTCACCTGTGCACTCCCTATTTATACCTCACTTCCCCTGCACTCCCTCGCCGGATCTTGTTGCCATTGTGCCAGTGAAAGCGTTTCCTTGTGTGTTCCTAGCCTGTGTTCCAGACCTCCTGCCGTTGCCCCTGACTACGATCCTTGCTGCCTGCCCCGACCTTCTGCTACGTCCGACCTTGCTTCTGTCTACTCCCTTGTACCGCGCCTATCTTCAGCAGTCAGAGAGGTTGAGCCGTTGCTAGTGGATACGACCTGGTCACTACCGCCGCAGCAAGACCATCCCGCTTTGCGGCGGGCTCTGGTGAAAACCAGTGGTGACTTAGAACCGGTCCACTAGCACGGTCCACGCCAATCCCTCTCTGGCACAGAGGATCCACCTCCTGCCAGCCGGCATCGTGACAGTTGTGTTTGAGAATGAATGAAATGGATTGTAATAAAAAAAGATGCTTGATCGAAGTGTAAGGAACTATCACCAAATAAAATGTCTTTTATGACCTGTAAACCTAAATCCGTGTTGATGTTAGAATATAAAGAACAAACATCAAGGGTCAAAAACGAGAATGATGATGGCAAATTAATCTGTTGTAATTCTAAAATTAATTGAGAAGAATCTCTGAGATACGATGGTCAATTTAAAACATAAGATTGCAAAAATAAATCAACAAAATTAGATAAGTTAGAAGTAAGGGAGGAAATACCTGAAATAATAGGTCGGCCCGGGGGATTAACAACATTTTTATGTAATTTAGGTAAATAATAAAAATTAGGCAAAGAAAAATGTTTTACAGTAAGAAAAGATAATTCTTTTTTATTAAAAATATTTTTTCCAGATGCTATATTAATGTTATTAGTATAAATCCCATGAAAATTTTTTGAAGGGTCAGAAGAAAGGACTACATAATAATTTGTGTCGGACAAAATTCTGCGAGAGTCAAGGATATAGGCCCAGATTTATCAAACTATGTGAGAGAAAAAGTGGAGAGATTTTCCCACAGCGACCAATCACAGCTCAGCTTTCACTTTACCAGAGCTCGTTAGCTGAGCTGTGATTGGTTGCTGGGGGGGAAATCTCTCCACTTTTTCTCTCACACAGTTTGATAAATCTGGGCAATAGTCCTCACGGTTAAGAATAGTGATGGCTTTTTATAGGGCGAGTAGGAAAAAACGAGAGTGTAAAAGCAAAAATTGACCTGGACAAGTGGATCGTCATGAGGGACAAGTAGATTGGGCTCTGTTTTAGTCCCTTAGGCAAGTAGTTTTTTTATTTTTTTATTTCCACACACTCCAACTTATTGGGACGTATCTGGGTCTCCTCTCCTTTGCTTCCAGCTCTATCTCAGCTATGGGCTCATTAGGGACAACTTCATAGGAAACTGGATAATTATATATTGATGGATTATATGAGAATATATAACATCATTTAATAACCAAATATAGTGAATGTAATTCTAACCGGACTGTGGTGTCCTACAACTATGAAGAACCATTTACTATCAAAGGGGATTTCTGGATAACTTTGCTGTGAATGGGAATAATCTTGTTTACATTGAGGTTGGGTTCCTCCATAGTATTTCGGTCAATATACTTAACCCATACCAGGAGTGGAACCAACACAGAGAAAAAAAAACTATAATGGAAAAATGTAAACCTTATGTCTGTGTTTTAAACTGACTCCTGGTTTGAGCTAAAGATACAGACTGGGGGGCTTTATTTACCTAGGAGTAGACCCTTTACTTCTTGTTATTACTGTTTCTGCAGACTTACATTTTCCTGTCTTTTCAATTTGAAACAAAATATTTTCGTGAATGTCACTTTGATCTCTTTGTTTCGTAACGTGTATATTAAAGGGTTAAGGAAAGGGGTGATGACTGTGTATATTAATGAGAGAATCTTAAGGTTTATCATTGAGTGTCCAGAGGCTGGCACCAAATATATAGCAATAAGCGACACATAGTATATAGTTACGACAGTGAGGTGAGAGCTGCAGGTGGAGAACGCCTTCTGCCGTCCCGACACTGTAGGGATCTTCACGATGACGGCCGATATACAGACATAGCTGACAATTATGGCCATAAAGGGTAACAGGGTCACCGGAGCCGTCAGGATGAGGTCAATGGTTTGTAAGAGTCGGGTGTCTGAGCAGGAAAGCTGGAGGATGGGTGTAAAGTCACAGAAGAAATGATCAATGATGTTCTCACCGCAGAAGTTCAGTCTAGACATCAGAACTGTGATGATCAATGTGATGGTGAAGCTCAGACCCCAGGAACCCAGCACCAGGTGGTGTCTCAGCTTCGCTCCCATGATTGGTATGTAAGACAGAGGATGACAGATCGCCAAGTATCGATCATAAGACATGACCGTCAGAAGGAGGCATTCAGTGCCGGTGGAAGAGGCAAAGAACTGGAACTGGGTGAGGCAGTCAGGGAATGGCATGGCTCTGCCACTCCTCAAGATGGTGTGGAGAAGACTGGGTACAATGTTGGTGGTGAGGAGCATGTCACACACAGACAGGTGGCAGAGGAAGAAGTACATGGGGGAGTCGAGGAGTTGACTGCAGGACACAAGAACTATGATCATGAGGTTCCCAATCAAACACAGGACGTAAACCATCAAACACAGTAAGAACAGAGGGATATGAAGACCATGGAGATCCCTGAAGCCAAGGAGGACGAATTCAATGGTGATTGTTTGGTTTCTTTTCATTTTGAGGTCTTCAGACTGAATATCTTCAATAAACCTTAGGTTTTAAGTTGACTAGGTCTGACCGAGGTCAGTGCGATCACATGGGGCACATGGCCTGTAGGCGACTGCTATGAAGTTAAGCTTCAGTGATGTCCTTCGTGTCCAATGCTAAAAAGTGAAACATTCAGATGATCAGCCTTAGAATCAGTAAACCCGTAAACCCTGTGTATATCATACAATGGGTCATTTAGAGAATGCTACATAGTTTATATGAATTGTAACTTTATACATTGGGTCCTGTCAACATTCCTAAAATAATGGGGTCCCAGACATGCAGTCACCTCTGCCATCTTGTAGACTAGAGACATGGGTTACTTGTGTTCTTTTGCCACCATCTTCTTTGCAAACTGCAGTATTGAGACCTGTCTACGTTCACATCATCCAGAATAAAGTGTCTCACCTGGACTAGGGCCCCTCCTCTCTATGAGCCCCATACCAGCAATATTTTCTACCTCTATGTTGTGGCGACCGTCATCTGGACTTGTTTCATGGACTTGGCATATTCTGAATTCTCTGCCCATAAATGTTTGTTGTTAAGTCTCCTGGAGGTTTTTATGGTTTGTAGACAAATCTTGTATTAGTCTTAATGGATGACTGATACATTATGGTCTAATAGGTTTTGGATGCAGACAGAAACATCTCAGAAAAACTATGTGTCATATGTGAGGTGCTGACGTCAAGTAGAGCCACCCTATAGACTGTGGGTATTTAGTACAATAATTGACTGGATACAATGTAACTGTTTTCTCCAAGCATATATGGACCATATAGGGAGCCATGTCTACAAGGGATGTGGAGATGGTAAGGAATGGGGATGTGACCCACTGGTGGGGGGAGTGAGAGTCATTTCACATTGGGACCCTCCTCTCCATGCTGTCGATTCTTTTCTAGTAATTTTTAGACATTTTTTTTTAACCAAAAGAAAAGCAAATTGACTCAAAAAATCTAAGAATAAAGATACAATATTGTGAAAAAGTATTGGTGCTAATGGACACTGTGTGGGACTAAAAGATGTATTGTTAGTAACTACCAGCAACCACCAGTAGCTATATAGACATACCTTTGTATGGTGTAACGAAATGCTTCATATGTGGATAATAATCAGGATAAGGAGATACACAAATGGTAACTATAGAAAAAAAATTGGAGTTATTTGGTTTCCTATGAAAAGAACACTATGGTATTGTTTATTCTGGGCTATGCAGAGCTGAAAGTTGTGTGTCCTAGGTTGTGAAGAGGAAGGGGTTAAACAACAGGCTTGATCCAGCTATAAGAACTAACCACAAACCCACATTGCTATTCCAGACAAAGGAAACCACATCACTGTTTCCGAAACGCGTTGAAAAGCATTGTGGGACTGAGGAGCCACCGTAGTGACGTCACTACCTACCGCTCGCAACATCGACTTACAGCCTGGACCCAGCTTGGTGGAGACGCCACCGGCCGGGGCATTCTCCCACTGCCTTTTCCTGCACTAAGGACATGGAATAAAAACTAAGGACGGACAAGCGGAGGAACATAGAACCACCAACGGAAGATATACAGGTACCCAGCTTAACGTGGGAAAGACGGGTATACCTGTATTAGACAATAGTCATGCGAAAGCTTGATTAATAATTACAACCTTATATCTTATCATCCGCAGCGCAAAATCATACCACACTAACCGATAGAGCCCACTGTTAGTCTGGCTCTGTGAACTCCACTACAGAAACAGTGTGCACTACTACTACTGCACTTTAACTACATATGAGCTTTTTATCAGGTATATTAAATAGTTAAACTATATTCATTTGTATTGAAGCAGCGATTTTATAACAACATATCACTCTATCTCCTTTTTTATAAATACAAAAAACATATTCTCTTTTTTGCCCCTATAGTTACCATTTGTGTATCTACTTTTATCCACAAATGAAGCATTTTGTTACACCATACAAAGGTATGTCTATATAGCTACAGGTGGTTGCTGGTAGTTACTAACAACCCACCTGTTTGTCCCACACAGCGTGCACTAGCACTAATACTTTTTCAGGTTTTATTTACATAGAAGGAATATACAGGGAAGCGTACTGCAGTGCAGCGGCAGTGTGGGCTTTACCACTCACATCCAGTGCTTGTGAAAAATATTTTTAAAGATACAACATTGGCGCCCTATTTTGTCCGATTTTATTCGCTTATCTCTATTGAGGACCCATTGGAGGGCAAGTCTGGTGCCAGTAGCCGCGGTAATTCCAGCTCCAATAGTGTATAATTGCTGCAGTGTAAACAACGGAAAAGCTCCTAGTTGTAACGAAAATTGAGCTGGCGGTCCGTCGCGAGGCCAGCTACCACCTGTCCCAGCCCCTGGCTCTCAGCGCACCCCCATGCTCTGAGTGTCCACTTGAAAAGGGAGGGACTGCAGTACCAGCAACTTGGACAGGAGCACATTCAGCTTCTGTGCCGTTGGATAAGTGGGCACATAAACTTAGAAGTGGCTGCAGTAAAAAAGCTCGTACTTGTATCTTAAAATCGACCTGGCGGTCCTGGCGAGCTACCACCTGTTCCAGCCCCTGCCTCTCTTAAAATTGCATGTGGCCATGTTAATATCCTCCGGATACTTGATGAAAAACTGCCACACCACAGAGTAGCTGATTTCCCCCCCAACAGTCCGCACTGACTGACTGCTACTGCCGCCGACTCCAGGGACCCCTGTTTCACTACTTCCCGGGCAGGTAGGCTGCCGCAAAGCAGGTGGTCTACCCCGGGCACGTTTGGCTCCAGACTTCCCACTGCTGCCACCATGCAGACTCCCAACCATGCTACCACCTTGCTGGCTCAACTACTGCCTTATGGGCAACCTGCCACCCTCTTCTCCTGATGATGATGAAGCCCCTTCTGCACCCGGCTCCCAAGTGCGATCAGCTTCATCATCATCAAATGTCTGCACGTCACTGATGTCCTCCTCAGGTTCCTCAACAGTGTCTGCTTCAGGAGCCTGAATGCTCGCAACACCACCTCCAACGCCACTCTCCTCATCACTACTTGCCCACCTAGCGAAGGAAGCGGGGGATGTCTCCTCCACTTCTTGGCTGGGCAGTAGCTGCTAACTGTCCTCTAGTAGATCGTCCTGACTAAAAAGTGGAGCTTAACCCACAGCATAAGATACTTCTGTAGGGGAGGGAACAGCATAGGACAGAGGCAATTGGACGGCAGGGACTGCTCCCGGGCCATGCCAACTGAGGGTTGTGTCAGAGGAACCCACCGACTGTTAACTGGGGGTGTCAGATATCACTTGTGAAGAAGTGGATGACCGAGTTAACCAGTCAATGACATCAGATGGGTTGCTTGTAGAGACACGACTGCTAGCTGATACCAGTAGCTCAGGCCTCTCGCTGCAACTCCTGCTGCAACTCGCCCCTATTCTGCTGCCACCTCTGCCTGCGCCTGATGAATTTAGGCCTCTGCCACTCCTATGTGCATGTCCTGGCACTTCTCTGCCTGACATACTTAGTGCCTATATGAGGGGAGTACAATACACTCCACTAAGCTTAAAACAGTATTTGTCTACAACAGCAGCAAGTGTTTACTTTTGGCTGGCCTTTCACAGTAACTAGGCCCTTAGGACTATAACAGGAACAAAATGGTACACCACGTAGATGTACATACGTCGTATGCACTTATGAGGGGAGTACAATACACTCCACTACACTTAAAACAGTATTTGTCTACAACAGCAGCAGGTGTGTACTTTTGGCTGGCCTTTCACAGTAACTAGACACTTAGGACTATAACAGGAACAAAATGGTACACCACTTAGATGTACATACGTGGTATGCACTTATGAGGGGAGTACAATACACTCCACTACGCTTAAAACAATATTTGTTTACAACAGCAACAGGTGTGTACTTTTGGCTGGCCTTTCACAGTACCTAGACACTTAGGACTATAACAAGAACAAAATGGTACACCACTTAGATTTACGTACGTGGTATGCACTTATGAGGGGAGAACAATACGCTTCACTACGCTTAAAACAGTATTTGTCTATAACATCATCAGGTGTGTAATTTTGACTGGCCTTTCACAGTAACTAGGCCCTTAAGACTTTAACAGGAACAAAATTGTACACCACCTATGTACACACAGGTTACACTTAATAGAGGACAATACGCTCCGCTACTCAACCAGTATTAGGCACTAATAGCAGGTGATTATGGCTTTCAGCGCTCTGTTCAACCTAACTGGCTGGCTACTATTAGCTTTTCAGTTGTTGTACACACCAGTGCAGCAGCACACAGTCGCTGTGTACTACACCCAAAATTGCACTTTTTCTCTCAATCTCTCTCCCTTTCCTATCAGTGTTTCTAGGCAGGATTTGGGCTTGAGGTGAATCGCTGCTGTAATACACCCAAAATTGCACTTTCTCTTGCAATCTCTCTCCCTTCCCTATCAGTGCTTCTAGGCTGGATTTGGGATTGAGGTGAATCACTGCTGTAAACATGCTTTTCTGTGCAACAAATAACCCTCTCTGTCCCTCTCTCTCTCTACAATAGAATGCCGATATGACTGACCGCAAGATGGCTGCCGATTATATAGGGCTGTGACATCATAGGGGTGGCTGCTGATAGGCTGCATGTGATTCAGGGTCATCCAGCCTTGCCACCTTCTCTGCATTCCTTGCCCCATGTCCTGACATGTGGAGCCACCATCTTAGATGCCCTGGAGCACAATAAATGGAGTTTAATGAAGCGATTCGTGGCGATATTGGCATTCGTTTCGAAGCGAATTTTTCCTGAAATTCGTAACAAATTTGGATTAATCAGATTCGATTCGCTCATCCCTACTGGCCAACACACCACTATGGGAGAGCCGGAGATACAGCGTTCGAGTATCTCCGGTCCTCCCATAGAGATGCATGGAGGGGCGTTTCGGCCACAGTTTCATTCTGTGGTAGACACATGTCATTCATGCGGGGAGCGGGGTCGATGTACAGGAGATCGCTGGTGGAGTCCCAGCAGTGGGACCTGCCATAAGTTTTGTAATACTGGACCACTCCTATAATGTCCTTATATGTATAGATCATTTATCAAATGATACCACAAGATAGGGAATAAACAGATGATGGCTGGGGGTTCTGACTGCTGGGACCCCTGAGATCTATCTCCGGAATGGGACCTGGCTTTCCGTGAGGACTGCATGTAGTAGATGGCACACACTCCATTCATTTCTATAGGAACACCAAAGAGACCAGAGTACAGCACTCAGACATCATCGGTGCCATCCATAGAAATGGAGCTCGTGCTGTCTACCGGTAGATGACACACGCTCCTCACTGACACACGCTCCTGCAGTCGGACCCCCTGTGATCAGCTACTTATCGCCTATCCTTTGGATAGGGGATACATTAATTCAGGCTGGAGTTCTCCTTTAATACTCCGATAAATTGTGATTGGACACACATTAAAAGTAACATTATACCTAAACCTAATCTTACATGATGGCATCTTCATATATTCTTCTTGTCCTGGTAAAGGGTTAACACTATTATAGGTGACGTCTTCCTTCTCTGCATTAGCGCAGGACTCTAGATTCCGATGAAAATAACAATGTTGTAAAGTCTTAAAATTTGTTATGAAAGAATGGGGGCGATTCATCATGACCTGTGCAGATGAGTAGTTGTCCATAGCAACCAATCAGATCGCTTCTTTCAGTTTTCAGAGGCATTTTCATAAAAGAAAGGAGCGATCTGATTGGTTGCTATGGGCAACTGTCAACTTTTCCTCAGCACAAGTTTTGATGATTCTCTCCCAATGGCCATACATTAAAACATTGGGGGGTGATTTATAAAGCTAAGTCTTAGGGTACGTTCAGACGAGCAGATTTTCTGCGGGTATTTCACTGCGGATCCGCCGCTGAAGGACCTCTATATGCTGCCTTTACATGTGCCTGCTCGGAGAGGCAATTCGCCGCTATGAGCAGACACACTGCGATGTGCGAGTCACTGCACGCATGCGCAGTATACTCTCACAGCTCTCGGCCTAGCTCATTGAGCAGTGGGAGCGGCCGCGATCTGTGTGTGTATACCGCGCATGCGCGGTGACTCGCACCTCGCTTCAGTGTGTCTGCACATGTAAAGGCACCATACAGAGGTCCTTCAGCTTCAGATCTGAAGCGTAAAATCCTCTGTAAATCCGCTCGTCTGAACTAAGGAAGCCCTTAGAAAACCTTTTTTCAGGGTTTTTTTATTTTTATTTTTGCTCTCGGTTTTGCCTTCAGTCATATGGTGTTAATACATTTGTCACACGTATGGCAAAGTGAGGGAAATCACGCTGAAGTTCATTTACCAAGATAGCTCTGAGCTGGTCTTGGTTTAAGATGTGTTTTTGCCCGTGCGGCTTTTTGTGCGACAGTCGCATGTTGATGAATACTGCCCAACTGGTGCCAGAAAGTTAAACAGATTTGTAAATGACTTCTGTTTAAAAACCTTAATTCTTCCAGTACTTATCAGCTGCTGTAAACTACAGAGGAAATTATTTTCTTATTTTATTTCTTTTCTATCTGACCACAGTGCTCGCTGCTGACACCTCTGTCCATGTCAGAAACAGTTCAGAGTACAAGCAAATCCCCATAGCAAACCTCTCCTGTTCTGGACAGAGGTGTCAGCAGAGAGCACTGTGGTCAGACAGAAAATACATTTGAAAAGAAAAGAACTTCCTATGAAACATACAGCAGCTGATAAGTACTAGAAGGATTAAGATTTTTAAATAGAAGTCATTTACAAATCTGTTTCACCAGTTGATTAAAAAAAAAAATTCTAGCGGAGTACCCCTTTAAAGTGGTTATCCAACCCTTAAAAAAAAAAAAAAAAATGGTATAGGGAAAAAAAAACATACCTACTAAACCCCGGTCCCCCATGCAGAATAGTTAATAGGGATAGGAGCGGAGGGAGGGGTTAGAATAGTTAATAGGGATAGGCTTCATAGGAAGAAAAAACATACACCATTGAATTGCATGTGGACTAATGCCAGAAGTCTGACCAATAAAACAGAGGAACTGGAGTGGTTGATGTCTGAGGAGAATTATGACATAGCGGGTATAACAGAGACTTGGTTGGACGATAACTGTGACTGGGCGGTCAACATACAGGGTTATAGTCTATTCAGGAAGGATCGGACAAAACGGAAAGGGGAGGAGTTTGTATGTGAAGTCGAGTCTGAAGGCCGCACTGCGGGAGGATATACGGGAGGGAAATGATAATGTGGAGTCATTGTGGGTAGAAATATATGGAGATAAAAATAAAAAAAATTCTGATAGGGGTTTGTTATAAGCCACCAAACATAATGGAAGAGACAGAAGATCAATTACTGAGGCAAATAAACAAGGCAGAAAATCAGAATGAGGTGATAATAATGGGGGACCTTAAAGGGGTACTCCGCCCCCAAACATCTTATCCCCTATCCAAAGGATAGAGGATAAGATGTCAGATCGCGGGAGTCCTGCTGCTGGGGGCCCCCAGTATCGCCGCTGCGGCGCCACGCTATCATTGCTGCACAGAGCGAGTTCGCTCTGTGCGTAATGATGGGCGATATAGGGGACGGAGCAGAGTGACATCACAATGCTCCGGCCCCTGTATTGCCAGTCATTACATGCAGAGCAAACTAGTTCTGTGCAGTAATGATAGCGGGGTGCTGCAGCGGTGATCCCAGGGGTCCCCAGCAGCGGGACCCCGGCGATTTGACATCTTATCCTCTATCCTTTGGATAGGGGATAAGATGTTTAGGGGATAAGATGTCTAGTGGCAGAGTACCTCTTTAACTATCCTGATATAAACTGGGAGACTGAGACCTGAGAATTTCATAAAGGAAACAGGTTTCTGACTATAACGAAAGACAAATATCTGTCCCAAACGGTGCAGGACCCGACCAGAGGGGGCGCCCTTCTAGACTTAATATTAACCAACAGACCTGACAGAGTAACTAATGTGCAGGTAGAAGGACACCTAGGAAATAGTGATCATAATATAATACATTATAACTTGTTCTTCAATAAGGGAATCTCGAGGGGCCACAAAAACAATGAACTTTGGGAAGGCAAAGTTCAACTCAGAGAAGCCCTTAACAACATAAAATGGGATCATGTCCTCAAAAATAAGAATACTGACACTAAATTGGAGATTTAAAAATATCTTAAATTCTCACTGTAAGATGTATATACTTTATGGGAATAAAAGGGTCAGAAATAAAAGAAACCAATATGGATGAATAAAAATGTTAAGGAGGCAAGAAATGACAAAAATAAAGCATTTAAAGCATTTAAACTACTAAAACAGGACGGCAGTGAATAAGCATTAAAAAGCTATAGAGAAAAATTTTTAATATGTAAAAAACAGAAAAAAGCTGCAAAAATAGAGACAGAAAGACTCATTGCCAGAGAGAGTAAAACTAACCCCAAAATGTTCTTTAACAATATACATGGCAAAAAAGTAAAAAATTAAAGTGTTGGCCCTTTATAAAAGGAAGAAGAAATTATAAACGGGGATCAGGAAAAAGCAAATATATTAAACAAATTCTTCTCCACTGTATTTACTGAGGAAAAGGAAATGCCAGGTGAAATACAGTGAGATAAAGTAAACTCCCCAGTACAGGTCACCTGTCTAACCCAGGAAGAAGTACAGGTCATCTGTCTAACCCAGGAAGAAGTACAGGTCATCTGTCTAACCCAGGAAGAAGTACAGGTCACCTGTCTAACCCAGGAAGAAGTACAGTGCCACATACAAAAAATCAAAATAGACAAATCACCAGGTCCAGATGGCATTCACCCCTGTGTTCTAAAGGAATTAACCCCTTAAGGACGCAGGGTTTTTCCATTTATGCATTTTCATTTTTGTCTCATCACAACTAAAAATCATAACGCTTTCAGTTTTGCACCTAAAATTCCATATTTTGGCTTATTTTTTGTGCCACCAATTCTACTTTGCAGTGACATTAGTCATTTAACCAAAAAATCCACGTGGGAAGAAAATTTAATTGTGCAACAAAATTGAAGAAAAAATGCCATTTTGTAAATTTTGAGGGCTTCCGTTTCTATGCAGTGCATTTTTCGGTAAAAATGACATCTTATATTTATTCTGTAGGTCCATATGGTTAAAATGATCCCCTACTTATATAGGTTTCATTTTGTATTACTTCTAAAAAAAATCATAACTACATGCAGGAAAGTTTATACATTTAAAATTGTCATCTTCTGACCCCTGTAACTTTTTTATTTTTCCGCGTATCGGACTTTCGCTTTTTATTAACTTTTTCATTATATAAATAGTTACCAAAAATACGCTATTTTGAACATTAGAATTTTTTTGCGCGTACGCCATTGACCGTGCGGTTTAATTAACAATATATTTTTATAGTTCGGACATTTCCGCACGCGGTGATACCACATATTTTTATTTTTATTTACACAGTTTTTTTTATAAATGGGAAAAGGGGGGGGAGTTTTACTTTTATTAGGGAAGGGGTTAAATGATCTTTATGACATTTTTTTACACTTTTTTTTTTGCAGTGTTATAGCCCCCTCTAGTGGCTATGACACTGCACATACCGATCTCATACACAGATCATTGCCGTGCATTGACACGGTAAAGATCAGTGTTATCGGCGGTCGATTGCTCAAGCCTGGATTTCAGGCTTGGAGCAATCAATCGACGATCGGACGCGACGGAGGCAGGTAAGGGGACCTCCGCTCGCGTTCTAGCTGATCAGGACATTGCGATTTCACCGCTATGGTCCCGATCAGCCCGACTGAGCTGCCGAGAAATGTTTACTTTGATTTTAGATGCGGCGATCAACTTTGAACGCCACGTCTAAAGGGTTAATAGCGAGCGGCACAATGATCTGTGCTGCACCCTATTAGACCAGGGTCCTGGCTGTCATTAGCCGCCGGGACCGACCTGGTATGACGCGGGGGTCACGCCGGGACCGGGTGCAGGGCGTACAGGTATGCCCTGTGTCCTTAAGAGGTTAAGTAATGTAACAGACAGACCCCTATTTTTAATATTCATGGAATCTGTAGTAACAGGGACTGTTCCCCAGGACTGGCACATGGCAAATGTGGCGCCAATATTTAAAAAGGAGACAAAAGGTGACCCCGGGAATTATAGACCTGTTAGTTTAATCTCCGTTGTATGTAAATTGTCATATATCTGGATTTTTCCAAAGCATTTGATACGGTGCCACATAAAAGATTCAATGTAAGTGTGTACCAGCTCACCTTCAGCTGTTAGCGCACGAACTGGCGTCGACTACGCCCAAGTGAGATGCAGGAAAGAAAAGAATGTCCAGCGCTTGACTCGGGGAGCAGGAACTTTTTAATTAGAATCCACAGGAGAACATACAGGAACACAAATGCGTGTGACGCGTTTCGGCTTGTTGTCACCAAGCCTTAGTCATTGTTACGCCGAGCGCTCCGGGTCCCCGCTCCTCCCCGGAGCGCTCGCTTCACTCCCTCCGCTGCAGCGCTCCGGTCACGTCCTCTGACCCGGGGCGCTGCGATCCTGCTGCCAGCCGGGATGCGATTCGCGATGCGGGTAGCGCCCGCTCGCGATGCGCACCCCGGCTCTCCTACCTGACTCGCTCCCCGTCTGTTCTGTCCCGGCGCGCGCGGCCCCGCTCCCTAGGGCGCGCGCGCGCCGGGTCTCTGCGATTTAAAGGGCCACTGCGCCGCTGATTGGCGCAGTGGTTCCAATTAGGGTTTTCACCTGTGCACTTCCCTATATTACCTCACTTCCCTTGCACTCCCTTGCCGGATCTTGTTGCCTTAGTGCCAGTGAAAGCGTTCCTTGTGTGTTCCTTGCCTGTGTTTCCAGACCTTCTGCCGTTGCCCCTGACTACGATCCTTGCTGCCTGCCCCGACCTTCTGCTACGTCCGACCTTGCTTCTGCCTACTCCCTTGTACCGCGCCTATCTTCAGCAGCCAGAGAGGTGAGCCGTTGCTAGTGGATACGACCTGGTCACTACCGCCGCAGCAAGACCATCCCGCTTTGCGGCGGGCTCTGGTGAAAACCAGTAGTGGCTTAGAACCGGTCCACTAGCACGGTCCACGCCAATCCCTCTCTGGCACAGAGGGTCCACTACCTGCCAGCCGGCATCGTGACAGTAGATCCGGCCATGGATCCCGCTGAAGTTCCTCTGCCAGTTGTCGCTGACCTCACCACGGTGGTCGCCCAGCAGTCACAACAGATAGCGCAACAAGGCCAACAGCTGTCTCAACTGACCGTTATGCTACAACAGTTGCTACCACAGCTTCAGCAGTCATCTCCTCCGCCAGCTCCTGCACCTCCTCCGCAGCGAGTGGCCGCTCCTGGGATACGCTTATCCTTGCCGGATAAATTTGATGGGGACTCTAAGTTTTGCCGTGGCTTTCTTTCCCAATGTTCCCTGCATCTGGAGATGATGTCGGACCTGTTTCCCACTGAAAGGTCTAAGGTGGCTTTCGTAGTCAGTCTTCTGTCCGGAAAAGCCCTGTCATGGGCCACACCGCTCTGGGATCGCAATGACCCCGTCACTGCCTCTGTACACTCCTTCTTCTCGGAAATCCGAAGTGTCTTTGAGGAACCTGCCCGAGCCTCTTCTGCTGAGACTGCCCTGTTGAACCTGGTCCAGGGTAATTCTTCCGTTGGCAAGTATGCCGTACAATTCCGTACACTTGCTTCAGAATTGTCCTGGAATAATGAGGCCCTCTGCGCGACCTTCAAAAAAGGCCTATCCAGCAACATTAAAGATGTTCTGGCCGCACGAGAAATTCCTGCTAATCTACATGAACTTATTCACCTAGCCACTCGCATTGACATGCGTTTTTCTGAAAGGCGTCAGGAACTCCGCCAAGATATGGACTCTGTTCGCACGAGGCGTTTCGTCTCCTCGGCTCTTCTCTCCTCTGGTCCCCTGCAATCTGTTCCTGTGCCTCCCGCCGTGGAGGCTATGCAGGTCGACCGGTCTCGCCTGACACCTCAAGAGAGGACACGACGCCGTATGGAGAACCTCTGCCTGTACTGTGCTAGTACCGAACACTTCCTGAGGGATTGTCCTATCCGTCCTCCCCGCCTGGAAAGACGTACGCTGACTCCGCACAAAGGTGAGACAGTCCTTGATGTCTACTCTGCTTCTCCACGTCTTACTGTGCCTGTGCGGATGTCTGCCTCTGCCTTCTCCTTCTCTACAGTGGCCTTCTTGGACTCTGGATCTGCAGGAAATTTTATTTTGGCCTCTCTCGTCAACAGGTTCAACATCCCAGTGACCAGTCTCGCCAGACCCCTCTACATCAATTGTGTAAATAATGAAAGACTGGACTGTACCATACGTTTCCGCACGGAGCCCCTTCTTATGAGCATCGGATCTCATCATGAGAGGATTGAACTTTTGGTCCTCCCCAATTGCACCTCGGAGATTCTTCTTGGACTTCCCTGGCTTCAACTTCATTCCCCAACCCTGGATTGGTCCACTGGGGAGATCAAGAGTTGGGGGTCCTCTTGTTCCAAGAACTGTCTAAAACCGGTTCCCAGTAACCCTTGCCGTAACTCTGTGGTTCCTCCAGTAACCGGTCTCCCTAAGGCCTATATGGACTTCGCGGATGTTTTCTGCAAAAAACAAGCTGAGACTCTACCTCCTCACAGGCCTTATGATTGCCCTATCGACCTCCTCCCGGGTACTACTCCACCCCGGGGCAGAATTTATCCTCTCTCTGCCCCAGAGACTCTTGCCATGTCCGAATACGTCCAGGAGAATCTAAAAAAGGGCTTTATCCGTAAATCCTCCTCTCCTGCCGGAGCCGGATTTTTCTTTGTGTCCAAAAAAGATGGCTCCCTACGTCCTTGCATTGACTACCGCGGTCTTAATAAAATCACGGTTAAGAACCGCTACCCCTTACCCCTCATCTCTGAACTCTTTGATCGCCTCCAAGGTGCCCACATCTTCACTAAATTGGACTTAAGAGGCGCCTATAACCTCATCCGCATCAGAGAGGGGGACGAGTGGAAAACGGCATTTAACACCAGAGATGGACACTTTGAGTATCTGGTCATGCCCTTTGGACTGTGCAATGCCCCTGCCGTCTTCCAAGACTTTGTCAATGAAATTTTTCGTGATCTGTTATACTCCTGTGTTGTGGTATATCTGGACGATATCCTAATTTTTTCTGCCAATCTAGAAGAACACCGCCAGCATGTCCGTATGGTTCTTCAGAGACTTCGTGACAACCAACTCTATGCCAAAATTGAGAAATGTCTGTTTGAATGCCAATCTCTTCCTTTTCTAGGATATTTGGTCTCTGGCCAGGGACTACAGATGGATCCAGACAAACTCTCTGCCGTCTTAAATTGGCCACGCCCCTCCGGACTCCGTGCTATCCAACGCTTTTTGGGGTTCGCCAATTATTACAGGCAATTTATTCCACATTTTTCTACCATTGTGGCTCCTATCGTGGCTTTAACCAAGAAAAATGCTGATCCCAAGTCCTGGCCTCCTCAAGCAGAAGACTCCTTTAAACGACTCAAGTCTGCCTTTTCTTCGGCTCCCGTGCTCTCCAGACCTGACCCTTCCAAACCCTTCCTATTGGAGGTTGATGCCTCCTCAGTAGGAGCTGGAGCTGTTCTTCTACAAAAAAATCCTTCCGGGCATGCTGTCACTTGTGGTTTTTTCTCTAGGACCTTCTCTCCAGCGGAGAGGAACTACTCCATCGGGGATCGAGAGCTTCTAGCCATTAAATTAGCACTTGAGGAATGGAGGCATCTGCTGGAGGGATCAAGATTTCCTGTTATTATCTACACCGACCACAAGAACCTCTCCTACCTCCAGTCGGCCCAACGGCTGAATCCTCGCCAGGCCCGGTGGTCTCTGTTCTTTGCCCGATTTAATTTTGAGATTCACTTTCGTCCTGCCGATAAGAACATTAGGGCCGATGCTCTCTCTCGTTCCTCGGATGCCTCAGAAGTTGATCTCCCTCCGCAACACATCATTCCACCTGACTGCCTGATCTCCACTTCTCCTGCCTCCATCAGGCAGACGCCTCCAGGAAAGACCTTTGTTTCTCCACGCCAACGCCTCGGAATCCTCAAATGGGGTCACTCCTCCCATCTCGCAGGTCATGCGGGCATCAAGAAATCTGTGCAACTCATCTCCCGCTTCTATTGGTGGCCGACTCTGGAGACGGATGTTGGGGACTTTGTGCGAGCCTGCACTATCTGTGCCCGGGATAAGACTCCTCGCCAGAAGCCCGCTGGTTTTCTTCATCCTCTGCCTGTCCCCGAACAGCCTTGGTCTCTGATTGGTATGGATTTTATTACTGATTTACCCCCTTCCCGTGGCAACACCGTTATTTGGGTGGTCGTTGATCGATTCTCCAAAATGGCACATTTCATCCCTCTTCCTGGTCTTCCTTCTGCGCCTCAGTTGGCTAAACAATTTTTTGTACACATTTTTCGTCTTCACGGGTTGCCTACGCAGATTGTCTCGGATAGAGGGGTCCAATTCGTGTCTAAATTCTGGAGGGCTCTCTGTAAACAACTCAAGATTAAATTAAATTTTTCCTCTGCATATCATCCCCAGTCCAATGGACAAGTAGAAAGAATTAACCAGATCCTGGGTGATTATTTGCGACATTTTGTTTCCTCCCGCCAGGATGACTGGGCAGATCTCCTTCCATGGGCCGAATTTTCGTATAACTTCAGGGTCTCTGAATCTTCCTCCAAATCCCCATTTTTCGTGGTGTACGGCCGTCACCCTCTTCCCCCCCTCCCTACCCCCTTGCCCTCTGGTCTGCCCGCTGTGGATGAAATTTCTCGTGACCTTTCCATTATATGGAGAGAGACCCAAAATTCTCTCTTACAGGCTTCTTCACGCATGAAGAGGTTCGCGGATAAGAAAAGAAGAGCTCCCCCCGTTTTTTCCCCTGGAGACAAGGTATGGCTCTCCGCTAAATATGTCCGCTTCCGTGTCCCTAGCTACAAGTTGGGACCACGCTATCTTGGTCCTTTCAAAATTTTGTGTCAAATTAATCCTGTCTCTTATAAACTTCTTCTTCCTCCTTCTCTTCGTATCCCTAATGCCTTTCACGTCTCTCTTCTCAAACCACTCATCCTCAACCGTTTTTCTCCCAAATCTGTTCCTCCCACTCCTGTTTCCGGCTCCTCGGACGTCTTCTCGGTCAAGGAAATTTTGGCTGCCAAAAAGGTCAGAGGGAAAAATTTTTTTTTAGTAGACTGGGAGGGTTGTGGTCCTGAAGAGAGATCCTGGGAACCTGAGGACAACATCCTTGACAAAAGTCTGCTCCTCAGGTTCTCAGGCTCCAAGAAGAGGGGGAGACCCAAGGGGGGGGGTACTGTTACGCCGAGCGCTCCGGGTCCCCGCTCCTCCCCGGAGCGCTCGCTTCACTCCCTCCGCTGCAGCGCTCCGGTCACGTCCTCTGACCCGGGGCGCTGCGATCCTGCTGCCAGCCGGGATGCGATTCGCGATGCGGGTAGCGCCCGCTCGCGATGCGCACCCCGGCTCTCCTACCTGACTCGCTCCCCGTCTGTTCTGTCCCGGCGCGCGCGGCCCCGCTCCCTAGGGCGCGCGCGCGCCGGGTCTCTGCGATTTAAAGGGCCACTGCGCCGCTGATTGGCGCAGTGGTTCCAATTAGGGTTTTCACCTGTGCACTTCCCTATATTACCTCACTTCCCTTGCACTCCCTTGCCGGATCTTGTTGCCTTAGTGCCAGTGAAAGCGTTCCTTGTGTGTTCCTTGCCTGTGTTTCCAGACCTTCTGCCGTTGCCCCTGACTACGATCCTTGCTGCCTGCCCCGACCTTCTGCTACGTCCGACCTTGCTTCTGCCTACTCCCTTGTACCGCGCCTATCTTCAGCAGCCAGAGAGGTGAGCCGTTGCTAGTGGATACGACCTGGTCACTACCGCCGCAGCAAGACCATCCCGCTTTGCGGCGGGCTCTGGTGAAAACCAGTAGTGGCTTAGAACCGGTCCACTAGCACGGTCCACGCCAATCCCTCTCTGGCACAGAGGGTCCACTACCTGCCAGCCGGCATCGTGACAGTCATACACTAAAACATTACTACAAAAGGATCCATTTATGTAGGGAATGGCAAAGAAAGGTGCACACCCGAATCCGGTTGCCCGTCATCAGCCACACCCCCACATAATCACAATATAACAAATACCTGGGAAAGATATAAAATTCTATGTCCGTATTCAGACGTGGTAAAAAACACCACACAATAAATAGAAATATGCATTCCACCTTACAAAAGTTAAAAGAAAGGAGAAAACTTCCTTAATACAATGTATATGTATACTGCGTTCGCTCTCAAACTGCTATATAATTATCCACATAAAAAATATGTATATAAAAATTATTAAGCAATGGCCTGTAAAATTATATTAACAGGTCTAGCAGGAGAAAGAACTATATGAAGCACTGAAGGATTTATTATGAACCAAGTAAATGCAGAAGATAACTCAAAACCAAGAGTAGATTAGTAATGTAAAATAGTATCGAGACGTCTGTTCAACCCAGAGGGGGTTCTCGTGCCAAGTTTTAAAATCCAGAAGACCTCACGGTCCATGATTTTTTGTTTCAAGTTGCCCCCTTTGGAGGATAGACAAACTTTTTCGATACCTTGTAATGACATGCAAGACGGATCCCCTCCATGCTTTTCAGCTACGTGCTTCGATACCATAGACACATGGCGTGATTGGAAATGCTTGACATCTGAAAGATGTTTTCTCATTCTGACCTTCAGTGGGTTGATCGTACATCCCACATACTGGATGTTACAATCGCGGCATGTGAATAAGTATATAACACCCAGGGTGTTACAATTGATTAAATGTTTTATGCTGTGGGTATTACCATTACTAGAGGATGAAAAGGTTTTAGAATTAAACATATACCCACAGCATATACATCTCGTAGCGCCGCACTTGTAGGATCCTACACAACTTAACCAGGTAGGTTTAGTAACTGGCTACTCCAGAACCAAACTTAAAAAAGTTCCTGCTCCCCGAGTTAAGCGCTGGACATTCTATTCTTTCCCACATAAAAGATTGGTGCATAAAATGGAAGGATGGGGCTGGGGAAGAATGTGTGTAAGTGGGTAAGTAACTGGCTCAGTAATAGGAAGCAAAGGGTGGTTATTAATGGTACTTATTCGGATTGGGTGACTGTTACTAGTAGGGTACCACAGGGGTCAGTCTTGGGTCCTATTCTATTTAATATATTCATTAATGACCTTCTAGAGGGGTTAAATAGTAAAGTAGCAATCTTTTCATATGATACTAAACTCTGTAAAGTTGTAAATACTATAGAGGACAGCGAACTGTGTATAGTAGATAACACAATAGATGACAGTGCACTGTTACAAATGGATCTGGATAGGTTGGAGGTTTGGACTGGGAAGTGGCAGATGAGGTTCAACTGATAAATGTAAGGTAATGTACATGGGGAGGAAAAATCCAGGCTGGGATTATGTATTAAATGGGAGCACACTTGGGATGACTGACATGGAAAAGGACTTAGGAGTCTTAGTTAATAGTAAATTTAGACCAGTGTCAGGCAGCTGCTGCCAAGGCAAATAAAATCATGGGGTGCATCAATAGGGGCATAGATGCCCACGACAAGGAAATAATTCTACCGCTGTACAAATCACTAGTCAGACCACACATAGAATACTGTGTACAGTACTGGTCAGACCACACATAGAATACTGTGTACAGTACTGGTAAGACCACACATAGAATACTGTGTACAGTACTGATCAGACCACACATAGAATACTGTGTACAGTACTGGTCAGACCACACATAGAATACTGTGTACAGTACTGGTCAGACCACACTTAGAATACTGTGTACAGTACTGGTCAGATCACACATAGAATACTGTGTACAGTACTGGTCAGACCACACATAGAATACTGTGTACATTACTGGTCAGACCACACATAGAATACTGTGTACAGTACTGGTAAGACCACACATAGAATACTGTGTACAGTACTGATCAGACCACACATAGAATACTGTGTACAGTACTGGTCAGACCACACATAGAATACTGTGTACAGTACTGGTCAGACCACACTTAGAATACTGTGTACAGTACTGGTCAGACCACACATAGAATACTGTGTACAGTACTGGGCACCAGTGTACAAGAAAGATATAGTGGAGCTGGAGAGGGTTCAAAGACGGGCAACCAGGGTAATACGGGGAATGGGAGGACTACAGTACCCAGAAAGATTATCAGAATTAGGGTTATTTAGTTTATAAAAAAGAAGGCTTAGGGGAGACCTAATAAATATGTATAAATATATCAGGGGACAGTACAGAGATCTCTCCATGATCTATTTATACCCAGGACTGTATCTATAACAAGGGGGCATCCTCTACGTCTAGAGGAAAGAAGGTTTCTACACCAGCACAGACGGGGGTTCTTTACTGTAAGAGCAGTGAGACTGTGGAATTCTCTGCCTGAGGAGTTGGTCATGGTGAACTCGGTGAAAGAGATCAAAAGGGGTCTGGATGCATTTTTGGAGAATAATAACATTGATGGTTATGTATACTAGATCTATAGGGACAGAAGGTTGATCCAGGGATTTATTCTGATGCCAAATTTGGAGTAAGGAAGGAATTTTTACCTCGAGTATGACTCAGTAGGGACTCATTAGGGTTATAGGTTCAACTTGATGGACTCTGGTCTTTTTTCAACCTTATGAACTATGTAACTATGTAATACTGTTCACCTCCATCTGATCCTCCAATCTTCTCCCTGCTTGGTGCAGGACTTGTCAGCTCAGCCAATCACTGGCTACAGTAGTGTCCCCTCTCAGTCAGCAATTGGCTGAGCTGGCAGGTCCTGCTAGAAGACTTATCTTGAAAGCATAAAGAAGAGAGAAGATCAGGTGTCTGGACAAAGATGAACAGGAGCTGGAGGGCTAGATAATTATGTTTAATTTTCTATTTTGTCCCCGCCCCAGCAGCATATTAGTCTTTTTTGTCTTGGTTTTGTTTTTTTAAAAGCTGTTGAACCCCTTTAAGTGTAGATCTATAACCGGTGCCAGGATTAACATATATAACATCCATAAGGCGAACACAAAATAATTTCCCATTTCTGTGTTCAGAGGTGTAACTAGAAGATCCTGTGCCATATTGTAGAATCAATAAGCAGACCCCCGCCATCACAGACGTACCCCCCCCCCCCCCCGATCTGATAACACAATGGACACGTCACCATTTCATGTTGCAGTGACTTTTCAGGTCTCCTGCTCTTCTTACCATGGCTGACAGATTAGAAGGACACAGGGTTAAGTGCTTGAGTAGCACCAGTATATAGCTGTCACACTTCCATCACTCACTGGTTATATTTCCGTCCTCTATATAATACTCCCTTCATCCTCCGGAGACTCCAGGAATCATTAGACAAACTCCCTCCTGTCTCATTATTTACTTGTTTGTTTCTTTTTAAGACCTATTAGTGCCTAATGTTTTGATCAGGTTAATGGTCGGCCCCTGCGGACGGCCCTCCACCTCATTAACTGATATTTACCACATGTTACAATGTAATGTCGCAGCCCGAATTTGTCTTCTACTCAAGTCACTTTTAACTTTGGGATCGGATTCCATGAGGACAAAGCAAGAGAAGTTGACTTAACTTTTTGACACACAGTGTTACAGCAATCTTGGTGGAGTTGATCTCAGAGGAGGCACATAACTGTGGTGACACAATGGGTGCAAAGTATACTTGTCAATTTGTGACGCCAGGGCACCGTTAGTCTATACACAACCCGAGGTGGAGACAGCTTCTCCTGGGAGCAAAAGGAGCAGGGGGAACCCCTGGCTTAGTGGCGCCTTGATGGGGGTTTTAGTGGCCTTTCCATATGGAGTAGGGGTTGATTTATGTTAGAGGAGGGATGGCAAGGTAATGGGGAGTATAAAGGGTTAATTTACTGCTGCCCCTTTCAGGTGGCCTGAAAGTGGGTTGAAAGGGATGTCATCTGGAGGAGAGAGGGGGGGAAGTGTATATACGGGGGTGCTCTGGGTGGGTGGCACTCACCAGTTGGCGTGTGGAAGCAATAAAAAGGTCCCGCCCGCCTGCCCCTTTTGTTGTTTGGTTGGGTTGTGATAAGTGGTGAGGCGTGTGAAAGGGTCCCAGGGGAAGTAGTAGTTTGAAAGATAAATGTTTGAAATTGTTCAATTGGGCCTACTGGTGGTGGTTCTGGGCCTCAGGAGTTTGAGGGATTGTGCAGAAGGTTACCTGGGAGTCCCTGGGCCAGGTGGGTAGGGGTAAAAGCATGGTGCACAAGTCTGGTTGGGGGAGGGAAGTGACAAGTCACGCTACGGGCAGTGAACGGCCTGAACACGGAAGATCGCGGCGCCGCGGTCTTCCGGGTTCGCGTCGTTCACTGTCCATTGCGGGACTTATCATGTGACGGAGTCAGCTGAAGCGATACCCGGAAGTACGCGCGGCATTCGGAGGCTCGCGCGCAATGCGCCGTAATGGAGACAGGCGTTTGTCCCGGCTTGACAGGTATATAATATTTACTTTAATTATGTGTTCTGGTTCCTGATTGGGCAATATGCATATAAATAGTTAACTGCACTAAGAGGACGCCACCCCCAAGACGAAGGGGAGGGGAGACCGCTTTCCATCACCGCACTTCCCATCCTCTGATTACTGCTTCTTCACATCAGTGTTCCTATGCCTCACTGCTTCCCCATGACGGTGTCCCCCTGCGCAGAGGCAGGAGAGAGCGCGATCACTGCTCTCCCCTGCCTCGAGGATGTAGAAAATCTGTGGGGAAGCAGTGAGGCACGGGTACACTGATGTGAAGAAGCAGTAATCAGAGGCAGAGGAGAGCAGTGATGGATAGCAGTCTCCCCTGCCTCTGCACTAGGGGACACACATTTCTACATCCTTGCCGCGGGGATCGGGATGGAGAGAGCCAGGAGCAGGGAGACACATTTCTACATCCCCAGGCTGATGAAAGCCATGGGGATCGGGTTTACAGTTTTACAGCAGCGGGGACACAGTTTTCAACATCCCTGTTCTCCACTTCTCTACCCCGATCTCTTTGCTCTCATAGAGAGGATACCGTTTGCTATAGTCTGCTGTGAGAGCGCGGAGATCGGGGTGTAGTGAAATGTGTCCAGGGAGTTGGTGCCAAATACTGAGCAGAGCGAGGCTGCACCCCCCGGCCAACAACCAATAGTATGGGGCGGGTGTGTCTCAGCCAATCAGAGTGGCTTTGCTGACTCAGCATTTATCATCAGCTGCTTGGAAACATTTCTCTATAGGGAACAGTTTTCTTTACTACATCGGCCTCAAATGCGGCTACACTGCGCTGTACTGTACACAGCTCTCACATTTCACAATCCCCGCCACCGGGAGATAGCTATTCACCAATCAGAGCTCCTGTCTCCTGGGGGCGGGGATTATGAATTATGGCAGCTGTATACAGGAGCCTGGAGCCAGCGGGGAGCGCAGTGTAGTCGCATGTGCCGCCGGCTTGTTAAATTCATAAATGCGGATCGCAGCAGGTCTCTGGAGAATGACCTGCTGTGATCTGCCCCTCAGCCCCAGGACTATAACTCCCATCATGGGCAGAGTCCTAAAAAAAAGTCCTGTAGCCGGGGAATGTGCAAGTTCCATTTCTCAGCTCTGCAGTACTACAACTACTCCCATCGTGAGACACAGAATGCCCCATGATGGGAGTAGTAGTCCAATGGCAGAGGAACAGTTTGCAGGGGGGGTCTCACTCCTGAGACCTCTACTGTTATTCCCCCTAGTGGAGATACACAGTCCAGGCTGAAGCCAGGGTGGTAAGTATGGCTCTGTTCTAATTATGCGTTTTGCATAATGGGAACAGAGCCTTTCTGGCAGTGTGTTCCCAATGCCAGAGCCTTTCTGGCAGCTGTTGCTTAACTACAGCCCCTATGATGGGAGTTGTAGTTTAGCAACAATTGGAGGCTCCCTGTTTAGGACCACGCTGCATTATGTGCGCTCTCCCTAGGGGAGAGCGCAAAAAATGTACTAGCCCATTTTTCGTGTATTTCTTTTCCTCTCATTTCAGATACGTGAATGCGGAGGACTACATCAGATTCAATGGATTGCGACGATGACCAGCATTGTTTTTATGTCAATAAAAGGGTTAACGAGGGCTGTGGAGGAGTGTTTTTTTAAATAACATTTTTTTTCGATGTGTTGTGTTTTTTATAATTGCATTTTCAGGCTTAGTAGTGGAAGCCGTCTTATTGACGGAATCCATTACTAAGCTGGGGCTTAGCGTTAGCCCCAAAAACAGCTAGCACTAACCCCAAATTATTACCCCGGTACCTGCTGCCACAGGGGAGCCGGGAGGAGCCGGTACCAGCAAAAATGGTGCTCCTGGGCCTAGGCGGTAATAGGCTGGTGTTATTTAGGCTGGGGAGGGCCAGTATCTGGCTGATACTGAAAAAACAGGGGAACCCTATGCATTTTTTTCAATATAAAAAAACGTGTGTGGTTTCCCTATTTTCAGTATCAGCAAGATACCAACCAAGCAGCAACAGCATGACGTTACCAGGGTGGGCAAGGACCATTTTTATTGGCAATCCCCAGCCTAAATAACTTCAGCCTGTTGCCGCCCAAGCCCAGGAGTGTCATATTTGACACTCCGGGCCTCTTGGTACCGACTCTTCCCGGCACCCCTGTGGCGGTGGGTATCGGGGTAATAATTAGGGGTTAGCACTAGCTGTTTTGGGGGCTAATGCTAAGCCCCGGCTTAGCAATGGATTCTGTCTAAAAGACGGCTTCCACTACTAAGCCTAAAAATGTAGTTATAAAAAACATGACACATTAAAAAATAATAAAAAAAATAAAAACCACTCCCCCACAGCCCTCATTAACCCTTTTATTGAAATTTTAAAAACTCTGGTCATCGTCGCATTCCACCTAATCTGACGTAGTCCTCCACATTTATGTATCTGAAATGAGAAGAGAAGGAAGAAAAACAAAAAAAATGTTAGTACATTTTTGGTGCTCTCCCCTGGGGAGTGCGCCCATACTGCAGTGTGTTCCTAAACATGGAGCCTCCAATTGTTGATGTCTGCCTACTGTATCATGTATATACAGTCATCTATACACAGCTGTATATATAGGATAGCGCACAAAGACTTAACCCGGAACTGCTTAGCAGTACCGTGGGTTTACTCTTTCCTTGCTGGGCTCCTGTATAGTATACATGGGTACACTATGCACCCCTGTATCCTATACAGCCGGAGGAGGTAAGTAGTGATTCTCTGCACCCTGTATATGTAAATGCTATACATCACTCTGTGGACTGGGGGCTCTGCATCTGACCCATGGAATGGTACCCTGAAGGCAGTGAAAAAATTGCCACAGGGTACAAAAATTACAGTTTCCACACACCAGCAAAAAAGCAAGAAAAAACGCAAGAAAAACTGACAAAACGCATGAAAAAGCTGGGACAGTTTTTCTGGCGTTTTTGCTGGTGGAAAAAGCACCTCAATGGAATCCGAACCTCAAAGCAATAGAACAAAATCCGTGTGTCTACTTTTCCTGTGAGGTGCAGCTCAGGTGTACAAATAGAACTGTGGGGAGATTTAGAACTTTGCACAAAATTTATTGTGTGCCTTGCACAAGTATGGTAGGTTTGGTGCAATTACATCAAATTTAGACCAACCAAAACGATCTACAAAAAACTTCTACCTACACCAACACTGATAAATTTCCCCCGTAGAGTTTATACTAAACTGTTGCCACCATGGTTGGACCATGAATACGTTGCGATTCGTTTTTGCCATACATATGCTACGGTGGTTCATTACGTCCATGCGTTATTTTACGCTTGTACACATTTTGTTAAAACTATGTTAATTGGTGTCGTGTAACCCCGACAGAGGTTTTGTTCCATACATATATCACAAGCAATTTGGGTAACATGAACATATTAAAGTTACATAGTTAGTACGGTCAAAAAAAGACATATGTCCATCAAGTTCAACCAGGGAATTGAAGGGTAGGGGTGTGGCGCGATATTGGGGAAGGGATGGGATTTTATATTTCTTCATAAGCATTAATGTTATTTTGTTCCAGGAATGTATCTAATCCTGTTTTAAAGCTGTTAATTGTTCCTGCTGTGACCAGTTCCTGAGGTAGACTGTTCCATAAGTTCACAGTTCTCATGGTAAAGAAGGCGTGTCGCCCCTTGAGACTAAACTTTTTCTTCTCCAGACGGAGGGAGTTCCCCCTCGTCCTTTGGGGGGGTTTAATCTGGAACAGTTTTTCTCCATATTTTTTGTATGGGCCATTAATATACTTATATACGTTTATCATATCCCCCCTTAAACGTCTCTTCTCAAGACTAAACAATTGTAACTCCTTTAATCGCTCCTCATAGCGAAGATGTTCCATGCCCCATATTAGTTTAGTCGCGCGTCTCTGCACCCTTTCCAGCTCCGCAGTGTCCCTTTTATGGACTGGCGACCAAAACTGAACAGCATATTCCAGGTGAGGCCGTACCAATGCTTTATAAAGGGGGAGTATTATGTCCCTGTCCCTTGAGTCCATGCCTCTTTTGATACATGACAATATCCTGCCGGCTTTGGAAGCAGCAGCCTGACATTGCATGCTATTCTGTAGTCTGTGATCTACAAGTCACCCAGATCCTTCTCTACCAGTGACTCTGCAAGTTTAATCCCCCCTAAGACATACGATGCTGCAGGTTATTAGTACCCAGATGCAGAACTTTACATTTATCCACATTGAACCTCATTTGCCAAGTGGATGCCCAGACACTTAGTCTATCCAAGTCATCTTGTAACCTATACACATCCTCTATAGACTGTACCGTGCTACAAAGCTTGGTGTCATCTGCAAAGATAGAAACAGAGCTGTTAATACCATCCTCTATATCATTGATAAATAAATTAAACAACAGCGGTCCCAGTACTGAACCTTGGGGTACACCACTAACAACCGGGGACCAATCAGAGTACAAATCATTGACACCACTCTCTGGGTACGATCCATGAGCCAGTGTTCAATCCAGTTACAAACTAAAGTTTCCAAACCCAAAGACCTTAACTTACCTGTCAGACGTCTATGAGGGACAGTATCAAACGCTTTAGCAAAATCCAGAAACACTATGGCCCTCATTTACTTAGAAAATCGGGTTGTAAGTCTATCTTGCTTTCTTACCCGACTGCTTTTTTCCCGATATGTATTATTATGTCGCATCCTGTTTGTCGCACGTGGGTTTTGTAGGTTTTGGTTTCCAACTCCTCTGAGTTGTCGGGAAAAAATCCACAACAATTCAACAAATTCGGGGTGGAAACCTTTATAAATACGTGGGAAAGCTCAGAAATGTCGGGTTACGCCCCTTTTTCGGGTTTAGGAGAATCCACATCGGGTCCGTCGGGAAAGAATGTCGCATCGTGTCGCAGACTGGCGCACGATGTCTGCGACATGGTGCAGACAAAGATGCGCCAAAAAAACCCGACAAAAGAAGTCGGGTTTAGAATAGTAAATGAGGGCCATTATCCACAGCCATTCCTCTGTATACACAGCCCCCCTCTATATATACAGCCCCCCCTCTATATACACAGCCCCCCCCCTATATACACAGCCCCCCCCTCTATATACACAGCCCCCCCCCCTATATACACAGCCATTCCTCTATATATACAGCCCCCCTCTATATACACAGCCCCCCCCCCTATATACACAGCCATTCCTCTGTCAAGGCTTCTACTCACCTCTTCATAAAAGCAAATTAGATTGGTTTGACAACTTCTATCCTTAGTAAACCCATGCTGGCTATCACTTATAATATTATTATCCCCTATGTATTCCTGTATGTAATCCCTTATAAGTCCTTCAAACAATTTACCCACAATGCACGTTAGACTTACCGGTCTATAATTGCCTGGAGAAGACCTAGAGCCCTTTTTGAAGATTGGCACCACATTCGCCTTGCGTCAGTCCCTTGGCACAATACCAGACACCAGAGAATCTCTAAATATCATGAACAAGGGTACAGATATTACTGAACTTACCTCTCTAAGAACTCTTGGGTGTAGTCCATCCGGCCCTGGAGATTTGCTTACATTTACTTTACTTAACTTACCTTGTACCATCTCTACATTAAGCCAGTTCAGTACATTACATGATGTGTTACCAGCACTGACCTGTACATGATGTGTTACCAGCACTGACCTGGCCAATGTCAGCTCCTTCTTCCATAGTATATACAGAACTAAAAAACCCATTCAGTAGCTCCGCCTTCTCTTGATCGCCCGTGACAACCTCCCCATTATCATTATTAAGGGGTCCTACATGCTCTGTCCTTGGTTTTTTTGTATTTATATATGTAAAAAAATATTTAGGATTAGTTTTGCTTTCTTTGGCCACCTGTCTCTCATTTTGAATTTTTGCTGTTTTTATTACATTTTTACAGATTTTATTAAGCTCTTTGTACTGTTTAAATGTTATAGCTGACCCATCAGATTTGTATTTTTTGAAGGCTATTTTTTTGTTGTTTATTGCTCTTTTAACATAATTTGTCAGCCATGTAGGATTTAGTTTTAATCGTTTATATTTGTTCCCCTTTGGTATATATTTAGCTGTATAGTTATCTGGAGTTGAACAATGTTGAAGGAAAGAATAGGCTGCACTCACCGCATCAATTCTCTTCCATGCTTTATTCCAATAAAATAATGGTGTACATTCAGCGGGTGCGTTCATAGAGAACGACTGTCACGATTCGGCTTCCAGGTAGTGGATCCTCTGTGTCAGCGAGGGATTGGCGTGGACCGTGCTAGTGGACCGGTTCTAAGAGGCTACTGGTTTTCACCAGAGCCCGCCGCAAAGCGGGATGGTCTTGCTGCGGCAGTAGCAACCAGGTCGTATCCACTAGCAACGGCTCTACCTCGCTGACTGCTGAGAAGGCGTGGGACAGAAGGACTAGGCAGAGGCAAGGTCAGACGTAGCAGAAGGTCGGGGGCAGGCGGCAAGGTTCGTAGTCAGGATGGGTAGCAGAAGTTCAGGTACACAGGCTTTGGACACACTAAACGCTTTCACTGGCACAAGGCAACAAGATCCGGCAAGGGAGTGCATGGGAGGAGGTCAGATAAAGGCAGGGAGCAGATGGATGCCAATTAAGCTAATTGGGCCAGGCACCAATCATTGGTGCGCTGGCCCTTTAAGTCGCAGAGAGCTGGCGCGCGCGCGCCCTAGAGAGCGGAGCCGCGCGCGCCAGCAGATGACAGCAGGGGACCGGGACGGGTAAGTGACCTGGGATGCGATTCGCGAGCGGGCGCGTCCCGCTGTGCGAATCGCATCCCCGACGGCCATGACAGTGCAGCGCTCCCGGTCAGCGGGACTGACCGGGGCGCTGCGGGGAGAGAGACGCCGTGAGCGCTCCGGGGAGGAGCGGGGACCCGGAGCGCTAGGCGTAACAGTACCCCCCCCCTTAGGTCTCCCCTTTTCTTTGACCGGCAACTGCCTCCCCTGGGATGAGGACACCGGGAAAGAATGGAGGGTTTCCTCAACGGCAGGCAGTACAGCAGGAGTGGGAATGGGGAGGGAGGGCAGAGGGCGAAGCCTGGCACGGGGCAGTGTGACACCAGGACGGGGGCCATGAGGAGGCACAGAGGTTTGCCTGACGGGACTGGGAGGGGGGGAGAGGCACTTCCTATGGCAGGCAGAGTCCCAGTTCTTTATCTCCCCGGTGGTCCAATCAAGGGTGGGGGAATGAAGCCGGAGCCATGGCAGACCGAGGAGGACCTCAGAGGTACAACTGGGGAGAATGAAGAACTCAATCCTTTCGTGGTGGGGTCCGATAGACATCAGGAGGGGTTCTGTGCGGAAACGCACGGTGCAGTCCAATCTGGCTCCGTTGACCGCGGAAATGTAGAGCGGTTTGGCGAGACGGGTCACCGGGATGCTGAATTTATTAACAAAGGACTCCAAAATAAAATTCCCGGAGGCACCAGAGTCCAAGCAGGCCACGGCTGAGAGGGAGGAGTTGGCTGTAGGAGAAATCCGCACGGGCACCGTGAGACGTGGAGAAGAAGACTTAGAACCAAGAGATGCCACACCCACGTGAGCTGGGTGCGTGCGTGCGTTTCCCAGGCGTGGAGGACGGATAGGGCAATCCACCAAGAAATGCTCGGTACTGGCACAGTACAGACAGAGATTTTCTTCTCTACGGCGATTCCTCTCTTCCTGGGTCAGGCGAGACCGATCCACTTGCATGGCCTCCTCGGCGGGAGGCCCAGGCATAGACTGCAAAGGATGCTGTGGGAGAGGTGCCCAGAGATCTAAGTCTTTTTCCTGGCGGAGCTCTTGGTGTCGCTCAGAAAAACGCATGTCAATGCGGGTAGCCAAATGGATGAGTTCTTGGAGGTTGGCAGGAATCTCTCGTGCGGCCAGCACATCCTTGATGCGACTGGATAGGCCTTTTTTAAAGGTCGCGCAGAGAGCCTCATTATTCCAGGATAGTTCAGAAGCAAAAGTACGGAATTGTATGGCGTACTCGCCAACGGAAGAATTACCCTGGACCAGGTTCAGCAGGGCAGTCTCAGCAGAAGAGGCTCGGGCAGGTTCCTCAAAGACACTTCGGACTTCAGCAAAGAAGGACTGGACTGTGGCTGTGGCAGGATCATTGCGGTCCCAGAGCGGTGTGGCCCAAGACAAGGCCTTTCCTGAAAGAAGGCTTACTACGAACGCCACCTTAGACCGTTCTGTAGGAAACAAGTCTGACAACATCTCCATATGCAGGGAACACTGAGACAAAAATCCACGGCAGAGTCTGGAGTCCCCATCAAATTTGTCCGGCAGGGACAAGCGGAGGTTAGGAGCGGCCACTCGCTGCGGAGGAGGTGCAGGAGCTGGCGGAGGAGATGGTTGCTGCTGTAGCAGAGGCAGAATTTGCTGTAACATGGCGGTCAACTGCGACAGCTGCTGTCCTTGTTGGGCAATCTGCTGCGATTGCTGAGCGACCACCGTGGGAAGATCAGCGAGACTTGGCAGCGGCACCTCAGCGGGATCCATGGCCGGATCTACTGTCACGATTCGGCTTCCAGGTAGTGGATCCTCTGTGTCAGCGAGGGATTGGCGTGGACCGTGCTAGTGGACCGGTTCTAAGAGGCTACTGGTTTTCACCAGAGCCCGCCGCAAAGCGGGATGGTCTTGCTGCGGCAGTAGCAACCAGGTCGTATCCACTAGCAACGGCTCTACCTCGCTGACTGCTGAGAAGGCGTGGGACAGAAGGACTAGGCAGAGGCAAGGTCAGACGTAGCAGAAGGTCGGGGGCAGGCGGCAAGGTTCGTAGTCAGGATGGGTAGCAGAAGTTCAGGTACACAGGCTTTGGACACACTAAACGCTTTCACTGGCACAAGGCAACAAGATCCGGCAAGGGAGTGCATGGGAGGAGGTCAGATAAAGGCAGGGAGCAGATGGGAGCCAATTAAGCTAATTGGGCCAGGCACCAATCATTGGTGCGCTGGCCCTTTAAGTCGCAGAGAGCTGGCGCGCGCGCGCCCTAGAGAGCGGAGCCGCGCGCGCCAGCAGATGACAGCAGGGGACCGGGACGGGTAAGTGACCTGGGATGCGATTCGCGAGCGGGCGCGTCCCGCTGTGCGAATCGCATCCCCGACGGCCATGACAGTGCAGCGCTCCCGGTCAGCGGGACTGACCGGGGCGCTGCGGGGAGAGAGACGCCGTGAGCGCTCCGGGGAGGAGCGGGGACCCGGAGCGCTAGGCGTAACAACGACATATGTTTTGCGCTCATATATGAGCCAGAGGATGCGCTAAACAGCGTGAAACATATGTCGCTCTCTATGAACGCACCCGCTGAATGTACACCATTATTTTATTGGAATAAAGCACGGAAGAGAATTGATGCGGTGAGTGCAGCCTATTCTTTCCTTCAACATTGCTATATTGGAACTGTATGCTGCTCTTGGGCGTTTTTGCACCGCCACATAGGTGCCACACGTTTGTTCACGTCACATTCTGCATTATCTACATTGGGATTTGTTAAAGGACTATACTGTCAGTAGTGCTAGTTCTCCATTCTACAATATTGATATTAGAGTTGTACCATAAACATGCATATATGGGAGGTGTATTCCTGGCATGCCTGCCATGTTTGCAGGGGGATGCACTATGCTGTTTTACTGTAACTGACACGTTTTCAGAACAGCCATATTACGACATACAGGTGGTTATATACCCATCATACCTGTCATGTCTGCCGGGGGGATGCACTGTGTAGTTGTTGTTACAGACACTCTTTCAGAGCAATAACTTTATGACACATATGTCTGCAGGGGGATGCACTACTCCAGTTATTGTTTGCTGACAGGTTTTTCAGAGCAATAACCTTGTGACACATAGACCGTGTATACCTGTCATACCTGCCACGTCTGCAAGGGGGGGGGTGCACTGCATAGTTATTGTTACTGGCACGCTTTTCGCTTTCAAAGCAATAACATTGACACATAGGTAGTTGTATACCCATCACACCTGCCACGTCTGCAGGATGCACTACTCCAGTTATTGTTTTCTGACACGTATTTCAGGGCAATAAGCTCGTTTTACACATAGGCAATGTATAACCGTCATGCCTGCCACGTCTGCAGGGGGGGTGCACTGTGTAGTAATTGTTACTAGCACGCTTTCCGCTTTCAATAACATTGACACATAGGTAGTTGTATACCCGTCACACCTGCCACGTCTGCAGGGGAATGCACTACTCCAGTTATTGTTTACTGACACAGCTTCAGAGCAATAACATCTCGACGCATAGGTGATTGTACACCCGTCATATCTGCCACGTTTGCACAGTTTATTGTTACTGACATGTTTTTTCAGAGCAATAACATCACAGGTGGTTGAAAGAAGCGCAGTGGTATGTCACCTACACAGGTATGATGATTACTCTAAAACCTGTTTCGTGTATGGATATGGCAGTTACGTAGGATCTGTCATGTTTACAGGTGGATTGGCCGTATAATGTACTTTTTAGGTTACAGATAAGGTTGGGTTTCAGGTAACAGGAATGTTTCACAGGCAAACTGTCCACACTGCGATCGGCCTCAGGCTCAGATGAAGTTTTCTTCTAACGGAACGGTTCTCAGGCATCTGCCTGGTTGGGTGAGTATTATGTCCTTCTGTAGAACAAGATGAGATTGCTTTATGTTAAACTTTTAAATATCAGGTCGGTGTGTATCTGATATTTACTCTCGCGCATCGTCAGATCAGCATCATTTCTCCGCTTATAGTCATTGGGGTTAGGGGTTTTATATATTAACATGTAACTTGGCCACATGTTACTTATATGTCAACAACAAACATAGGATAGGTGATTTAACCCTTACTCACCCCCATTTGCCAGGGTCGGGAGTTTTGTTTAAAGTTCCATTCAAGTCTATGGGAAATATATGTTACTGCATAACTTTCAAACGGCTGGAGATATTTTGATAATACTTGGTCACATGTTACTTATATGTCCACTTAAAATATAGGATAGTTAATTTAACCCTTAACTACCCCATTGTGAGGGTTGTTTTTTTGTTTAAAGTCCCATGCAAATCAATGGGAAATGTATGTTCCCACATAACTTCCGTACCGCTGGAGATATTTCAATAATACTTGGTACACATATTACTCATATGTCAAATAAAAAGATATGATAGTTAAATTAACCCTTACCAACACCCTTAAATAAAATATGGGTTTTTGTTTCAAGTCCCATGTAAGTATATGGGACTTCCAGTACCTTACTCCACAAGCTCTGCTCTGCATCTCCTGGTGAATGTGTCAATCTGGCTTGCAAGCCACACCCCATCTCTCAAAGATATGCCCACATTTCAGCCCCATCCCTTTTATTATCTACCCTTTTTGTGCATCGGTCTGGCTTGCAAATCACGCCCAGTCCCACAAAGCCACGTCCCCTTTTATTTTCAGATTACATTATCTTCATCACAAATCAGTCCCACCTAAGGACAGGAAAAGAGGATGGGACATTAGGACGGGATATGAGGTCGGGATATGAGGACAGGATATGAGGATGGGATGTAAGGACGGTATATGAGGTCAGGATATGAGGACGGGATATGAGGATGGGATATGAGGTCGGGATAGGAGGACGGGAAATGAGGCCGAGATAGGAGGTCGGTATATCAGGACGGCATGGACGGCAGGAGGTCAGGATATGAGGTTGAGATATCATGATGGGATATGAGGTTTAGATATGAGGATGGGATATGAGGTTGAGATATGAGGACGGGATATGGGGTTGGGATATGACAACAATATATGAGGACAGGATATAAAGTCAAAAGCTTCCTCCTTTGTTGATTTTCCTCCCCAACAAGGATTAGGAAGGAAAAAGCGGGCAACGCTGGGGATTGCAGCTAGTATATATGTATATATAATTGTTTTGCTGCTTGTTTTTGATTTTTATTCGTTTAGTGAATGGCATCTCCACAGACTAGAGATATGTGTAAACAGAAAAAGGGGGGGGGGACACAATAAAGGCGCACCCTGTGCAAAATTATCCGGTGGTGAGAGAGAGGTGCGGTAAAATGAAAACTTGCTCACCAGCAAGTGTTGTGCTCCGGGCACAACACCGACGCTCGCCTTGTATTGAGGGCCACAGCCCGTGTCGATCCGTCCCCAGAGCCCTGTGGCCGTGTGAAGCAATGCTGACTCTCATCAGTCCGTGCAAGAGGGAAGAAAAAAAGACTCTGGTGGCGCTTGCTGGAGGTAGACGGTGATTAACCGACAGCCGGATAGTAAAATTATTTATTAACTAATAAGGGACAACGCGTTTCGAGGGGACCTGCTCCCCTCTTCCTCAGGTCCGTACAGTATACATGTAAGAGTCTTCTATTTATTACAGAAAAAGCCCGTAAAACACACACTTACCCGGCCCTGGTCAAGAAACGTCATAGCTCCACATGGCTATGTAAACAGAAAAAAGCATCAACACATGTTCAAAATTGCAATTGTAGTAGTGAAGTGTGTGTCAAACAGGAGGTCTAAGGTCCTTGAACCATTCATAATAAGGTTTGCAGGTTGTGTTTAGTACTTTTGGATCTTTGTACAGCGAAGGTGAACTCGGGGGCTGTGCCTGGCTGTGCGCATGCGCAGTGCTGAGAGATCGCGTGCGCTGTAAGCGCTGCTCTCTGGTGTGTCCTGAATTTGGCATCTGTGTGGGCTTTTGTGTGATTCATGATACGCCCGGCTGGTGCATAACCATCCGGACCATCATTTAAGACCATGGCGTGCTCATGGCATCATGCTTCTATCTGTCTCCTGACGACTTAAGCGAGGAAACGCGTTGAGACGGCCACATCTCCTCATCTGATAGAATAAGTATCACCCTGTATACGGCATTAATGTGATCTTAATACCTGTCCCACCTTTGTTACATGTTTGGTGTGATCAGTAGGACCCCGGTTCCTGGGGTATATATGAGATAGTTATATCTCTATAATTTAAAGACATGCATTACCCGACAGGTGATATATGTGTGATTTAAGCATATCCTATATATACCTACCTGCTGTGCACTAAGTAAGACCTTTGATGTTGGGCTATATGTAGCCAATGATAAAACCTCTGGTCACTATATGTATTGACAGGTTATAATCAATGTTGTTATGGTACATTATCAGGTGCCATAATCTTTGTGTCTATTGATTTATACAGGATGGCTCACATTTATCTGTGACTATATTAATGATCACTCTATACGTATGTACTGAGGATAATGGTGAATGTCCACACCATACGGTAAATAATTATACTCACCTAGACATTGCTATTTATCTCATGGGGGACTCACTATAGTATCAAGAGTATGCATAGGGTCTGGCCCAAATTGAGATAGTCAGCATAAACAATTAGTCAGTGAGCTAGTTCTCGTAGGGACATCTAGCAAGAGCAGGCTAGGTTCCAGAGCGGGGCCGTCCTTTATCTTGATTTTATCTTGAGTATTATGGAAATATCTCCAGCCGTTTGGAAGTTATGCAGTAACATATATTTCCCATAGACTTGTACGGGACTTTAAACAAAAACCCTGCCCCTGGCAAATGGGGGTGAGTAAGGGTTAAATCACCTATCCTATGTTTGTTGTTGACATATAAGTAACATGTGGCCAAATTTCACGTTAATATCTTTAGCCGTTTGGACGTGATGCTGGAACATACATACACACACATACATACACACACATACATACACACACACACATACATACATACACATACATACATATATACACATACACACATACATACACACATGCATACACACATACATACATATACACATACATACACACATAAATGCACACATACATACATACACATACATACATACACACAAAAATGCACACATACATACACATACATACATACATACATACATACACACATGCATACACACATACATGCACACATACATACACATACATACACACATACATACATACACATACATACACATACATACACACATAAATGCACACATACATACATACATACATACACACATGCAGTGGGGATCAAAAGTTTGGGCCCCCCAGGTAAAGATTTGTATTAATGTGCATAAAGAAGCCAAGGAAAGATGGAAAAATCTCCAAAAGGCATCAAATTACAGATTAGACATTCTTATAATATGTCACCAAAAGTTACATTTTATTTCCATCATTTACACTTTCAAAATAACAGAAAAAAATGGCGTCTGCAAAAGTTTGAGCACCCTGCAGAGTTAATATCTTGTACTGCCCCCTTTGGCAAGTATCACAGCTTTTAAATGCTTTTTGTAGCCAGCCAAGAGTCTTTCAATTCTTGTTTGAGGCATCTTTGCCCATTCTTCCTTACAAAAGTCTTCCAGTTCTTTGAGATTTCTGTGCTGTCTGTCACGCACTGTTCTTTTAAGGTCTATCCATAGATTTTCAATTATGTTGAGGTCAGGAGATTGTGAAGACCATGGCAAAAACTTTAGTTTACACCTCTTGATGTAATCCCCAGTGGATTTCGAGGTGTGTTTAAGATCATTATCCATTTGTAGAAGCCATCCTCTCTTTAACTTCAGCTTTTTCACAGATGGCATCAAGTTAGCATCCAAAATTTGCTGAAATTGTATTGAATCCATTTTTCCTTCTACTCGTGAGATGTTCCCTGTGCCACTGGCTGCAATACAACCCCAAAGCATGATTGATCCACCCCCATGCTTAACAGTTGGACAGAGGTTCTTTTCATTAAATTCTGTTCCCCTTCTTCTCCAAACGTACCTTTGCTCATTCCGGCCAAAAAGTTCAATTTTAACCTCATCGGTCCACAGAACTTGTTTCTAAAATGCATCAGGCTTGTCTACATGTTCATTTGCAAAGTTCAAACGCTGATTTTTGTGGTTAGGACGTAGAAGAGGTTTTCTTCTGATGACTCTTCCATGAAGACCATATTTGTACAAGTATCTCTTTATAGTGGAATAGTGTACCACAATTCCAGTGTCTGCCAGATCTTTCTGGAGGGATTGTGCAGTCAAACGTGGGTTTTGAATTGTTTTTCTCACAATCCTGCGAGCTGTTCGGTCTGATATTTTTCTTGGTCTTCCAGATCTTGCTTTAACTTCCACTGTTCCTGATGACTGCCATTTCTTAATTACATTCCGAACAGAGGATATTGACATCTGAAAACATTTTGCTATCTTCTTATAGTCTTCTCCAGCTTTGTGAGCGTCAACTATTTTCAGTTTCAGATTTCTAGACAACTGCTTAGAAGAACCCATGGTGCTGATTGTTGGGGCAAGGTCAGAGGAGTCTGGGCATTTAAAACCTTTGAGATTGACATCACTTGGTCTTCCCAGATGCTGATTGAGAACAATCCATGACACTGGCAGGTCTCAGCTTTGCAAAGGGGGCAGTGCATGCTATAAATTCTGCAGGGTGCCCAAACTTTTGCAGACGCCATTTTTTTGTTTTCTGTTATTTTAAAAGTGTTAATGATGGAAATAAAATCTAACTTTTGTTGACATATTATAAGAATGTCTAATCTGTAATTTCATGCCTTTTCCAATCAAAATTTTAGTCAGAAATTCCGCTGCATGAAGCTCAACATTCAGGTGAACGGGTCTTCCTTTAACCCATTCACACTGCAAAATTTTCCAGTTGTAATTTCCAACAGAAAATTCAGATAAAAAAATTCCACCAGGATATTTAACCTGCTCAATGTTCTGGTGGAATCCGATCCGCAGACATTGCCATCTATGGGGATTCAGTCGGGCGCTGGCCGCACTCGGAACCTCTAGATGAAAGTTTACCGTCTGGAGCTTCTCAAGTGTAAACCCGGCCTCAGAATTCAATCTTCCTTTAAGACTATATTCACATACAATAACACAGGCCATGATGCATCGGGCTTGGAGTAAACATGTGAGGGGGGAGGGGGCGCGTATACGAGTTTCTGACATCACATCATCCTTTCAATCCATTAAAGCTTATATATACTGAGCACAAGTCCATTCTATTAAGTTCTATTTAAGGTAGGAACAAAAAAATTGTAGAAAAACATCATAAACTATTGGAAATCTTTATGTCCTGATGTCACTTCAATATCAACACAAGACGTCAAATGTCATAAAATTATCCAGATATATGGAAACTAGTGACATGAGATACATTGTAACAATGACTGTATAACACCTTTTTACAGATGAGTAAAATATGTGAAGAGAAAAAACACAGAAGTGGCGCCTTGATGGTGCCTTTACCTTTCTAGTTATAGGAGGTAAGGGGGGGGGGATTTAGCGGGGAAGGATAGGGAGATTTTCTGCTCACCTTTCAGAGTTGTGCTGCATAACAGGCACAACTCTGCGATGCATATAGGCTTGTATGCGGCAAGGTTCCGGGGCCGCTGACTGCTGGATCTGCTGGCTGATGTTCTTGCTTGTCTCCGGTGCTGCGGGGTGTCACCTGGTGCCGGTGATGTGGAGCGCTGATTTTGTGGAGTAGACACCGTCCTCTGGTGTACTCCAGATGTTCAGATGTGATCCGCTTGGCAGAGTCGGCAGATGCGGTCAGCTGGATGATCCCCTCGATGTGTGCTGGTACCTTGCGGCCAGTGCGCGGTGGAGATCGGGGTGAGCAGTCGGGTGCCACTATCCTTTAAGTCCCGATGATGTGGCGAGGAAAAGAGCCTTAGGTTGGTGATCGGGAGCAGCTTTCTGCCGAGACCGCTGGCAGGCGGTGGCAATAGTACAGGAGCAGGATGCGGGAGATCCCACACGGGGATTTATCCCAGAAAAAACCTCGGCGTGTGAAAGCGCTTCTCCGTTGCAAAAAATTTGGTTGCTGTAAACTTCTTGGATAAGAAGGGGGGATTTATTGACGGTTGGGTTTACAGAAATAATGTATTTATTTCTGTAAACCCAACCGTCAATAAATCCCCCCTTCTTATCCAAGAAGTTTACAGCAACCAAATTTTTTGCAACGGAGAAGCGCTTTCACACGCCGAGGTTTTTTCTGGGATAAATCCCCGTGTGGGATCTCCCGCATCCTGCTCCTGTACTATTGCCACCGCCTGCCAGCGGTCTCGGCAGAAAGCTGCTCCCGATCACCAACCTAAGGCTCTTTTCCTCGCCACATCATCGGGACTTAAAGGATAGTGGCACCCGACTGCTCACCCCGATCTCCACCGCGCACTGGCCGCAAGGTACCAGCACACATCGAGGGGATCATCCAGCTGACCGCATCTGCCGACTCTGCCAAGCGGATCACATCTGAACATCTGGAGTACACCAGAGGACGGTGTCTACTCCACAAAATCAGCGCTCCACATCACCGGCACCAGGTGACACCCCGCAGCACCGGAGACAAGCAAGAACATCAGCCAGCAGATCCAGCAGTCAGCGGCCCCGGAACCTTGCCGCATACCAGCCTATATGCATCGCAGAGTTGTGCCTGTTATGCAGCACAACTCTGAAAGGTGAGCAGAAAATCTCCCTATCCTTCCCCGCTAAATCCCCCCCCCCCCTTACCTCCTATAACTAGAAAGGTAAAGGCACCATCAAGGCGCCACTTCTGTGTTTTTTCTCTTCACATATTTTACTCATCTCAAGCGGTCTCCCCAAAAAGAGCACCGGACCGGTCCACAGCGGACCAGCACAGAGGGCTGCCGGATAGTGACAGAGAAACCCGCATCCACAATGGAATATTTTACCAGCAGATTACCTGACAGGGAAAAGCTGATCTTGGAACTTACCGGCTCTACACATCTGGATATCAGAGGTACTGAGGCCGTGCCAGTATCTGCCACTGACACGGCCTCTATGATCACTTTGTTCCAAAGATTAGAGACTCTATTACAAGATGAACTGAGACATAGCCTCGACATTGACTTTCTAAACATCTATCTGAATGAGAATCTCGCGCCTAGGGGTTTAAGGTTATTGAATGAACCAACTTTCAAAAATGATGATGTATATTGTAGGGAATGGGATGATTTGTTATCTGTCTGTTCCAACATGATGATGCAACACATTACCAAAAAAAGAACCACACTACTAACCAAACTTACCAACGAAATACAATTAACAATCCTAGAACTAAGTGAGTACACAGACCACCCTGACTACAATAAAATAAACAGAAATCTTACCACCAGAATAACAAAAATACAGCAGGAAACCATCTCCAAAAAGGCATCAAAACTCAAACGTGACAGATCCGATCGCACAAAAGGCAATTACAGAATATGGAACAAAAACAAATCACCCAGAGACCCTTCACCCGACAACTCCGATCGACCTACCAAACCCAAATCTGCCACCACTCCCAATAAAAGCCATCAACCACCGACCTACAAAACTTACCAATTCAAAAACCGGACCTACACAAAATCCCACATCACCCGTTACCAAGACATACCTTCCAACTCCCCCAGGAGAACCCCTACCACACGCAAAATAACCACTCCGCGCTCAAACATCACCAACCAAACTACCACCATCCCCAATACTCCCACAATCCAGAAACATACCAACACTCCCAACACTCAGAAACATCCCAACACACCTAACAAAAAACACCCGAATCACGCCTCAACCAACCCCCCACCCACAACTCTTACCCCGAGACAAGCCAAAATCAACGACATCATGCAAACTATAGAAGCCCTGAAGAAACACATCCATAAATCACCAGCCTCTCAACCAAAACCTTCATCACCCATCACCACTCATCAGAGCATTCCCTCCCAAGAAACCTCTCCATCTATATCCCAACTGGCGAATTTATCTACACATGAGGACTACCCCCACCAAGAGGTCGCCAGCACCGAACCACTCATCTCTCTCACTCCAATCAAGACACCTCCAAAGAAAGATCAAGACATTCTCACTATTGACAACACTGGCAATAACAACCGGAATTTTGTCCCATTCCTCCAACCGTGCAAAAACACCACTACCTCAATTCCGAGCACTTCCTCCTCAGAACATTTTTTAGAACTCAGCCAGAAACCAACCTCCAAGAAGAAAATAGAGCAATTTTTTCTACCTATAACCCCAATGAAAAGAAAAAACATAGGAGGGGAACAAGAGGAGGAAAACAAACGAAAAAGAGAAAAGAAAACACTATCCCAATAACTCATGAGGACAAAGACAACAACAAAGATACGGAAACAACCATAAAAATCTTCAATTTATCCAAACAAACTCTCAATCCATATGAACTATCTCTTCTAAAGAAAGGGCTATCCTATTGCCCAGTCAATAAACCAGACGATTTCACTTTATTCCTGGACTTGCATAAATTTACAAGGAAACTCACCTTGCAGAGACATTTCTCGTTACCCAACCAAGAATGGTTTAAAAAAACTGAATCCAAGGAAGCAAATCCCCTTGAAGGAAAGCATCCTCTTGTTAAAAATAAATCTCAATTTTACCCCATCCACAGCCAAGGACATCTAATCAAAACCTTTCATGACCTTGTGGCACAAGACCTCAAAAAACTTCCTATCAACCACAGCAAAAAAACTAAAAACGGATCCCTAACTAGGAAAGAGAAAGAAGCTCTGAAAAAACTTAAAGACAACACAAACCTGGTCATAAGATCCGCCGACAAAGGAGGAGGTATAGTTCTACAAGATTATGAGGACTATCATGCAGAAGCTCTGAAAATCCTACAAGATAAGGACTACTACCAAAAGCTCACCCATAACCCATACCCTCAATTACAAGAAAGGATCAAAGAAACACTCAATAAAGCATTTACTGACAACGTAATCACCAAAGCAGAAAAGAAATTCCTCTACATCGACAATCCTTCCGTTCCATTCTACTACCACTTACCCAAGATCCACAAAAACCAAACACAGCCCCCAGGGAGACCAATCATCTCCGGCATCAATAGCCACACATCCCAAATCTCTCACTATCTGGATCTGATACTACAGGACTATGTCCAATCTCTCCCAAGCTATCTGAAAAGCTCAGACGACCTCATTAATCTACTACGCCCAATCCCCTGGCACAACAACCTCATTTTTGTCACAATGGATGTCACAGCATTATACTCCAACATCAAACACAACATAGGACTGGATTGCGTCAGAAGCACTCTAGAAGAGGACCCCAACATTCCACAACAACAATGTACCTTTCTGCTCAAATGTCTGGACATCATCCTAAACAACAATTTCTTCACATACGATGGTGCCACCTACCACCAGACGCGGGGCACTGCGATGGGGACTCGGGTGGCACCATCGTATGCAAATCTAGTGATGGGCACCTTTGAGAAAACCTTCATAACATCACATCCACTCTTCCAACAACACACGGTACTGTACCGTCGATATATAGATGATCTGTTCATGCTATGGAATGGACCTCCCCAACTCATCCAAGAACTCATCAACAGCATCAATAAAAACGACTGGGGGATCATACTCACATCAAACATATCTGCAGAAACCATAGACTTTCTGGACCTCGAAATCTCTCATACGGACAACAGCATCATCACTGCAACACATTTCAAAAAAGTTGATTCCAACAGCTACCTCCCTTACAACAGTGGACACTACAAAAAGTGGAAACTCAATATCCCATTCAACCAGTACAAACGTATCCGGAAAAACTGTACCTCAGATTACACCTTCAAATCCCAAGCGAAGATTCTACAAAAACGCTTTCTCTCAAAAGGATACCCAAAACAAATTCTGAACGAAGCCTACAACAAGACCAAAACCCTAACGCAAGATGACTGCTTACAACCAAAGAAAAACCCAGAAAACCCAGACAACCAAATCAAACTGAACTTTATCACTACCTACAACTCATCTCACAATGCAATCAGAACCATACTCCAAAAACATTGGCACATCCTTCAAAATGACACCATCCTACAAAAATCCCTACCGAGGAATCCAGGAGTAACTTTCAGGAGAGCACCAAACATCAAAAATCTAATCGCCCCCAGCAGACTCAAGCGACATACCAATTGCCACACCAACCACTCCAGTACAAAAACCAAAGGTGCTTCCAGATGTGGAACCAAAAGGTGCCTCTGCTGTGCCACAATTGACCACAAGCAAACCACCTTCTTAAATCTAAGAACCAACGAAAAACATAACATCAAATATCCACTCACCTGCAAATCCAGTTTCGTTATCTACTTAATCACCTGCACTTGCAACAAACAGTATGTCGGTCGGACCACCCAAGAACTCCACATCAGACTAAACCAACACAGGAATAACATCAAACGGAACTTCGCTCTGCACAGTCTCTCCAAACACTGCTCCGAAATGCATAGAGAAGAAAAAAAACCAATTAAAATCTGCCCCATAGACCATATCCCACCACACCAAAATGATAGATTTTCCATTTTAAAAAAACGAGAGATGTTCTGGATCTACCGCCTTGAAACTTTGCAGCCATATGGGCTTAATGAGGCCACAGAACTGATCACATAAAAAGGAAACCTGAATCCATGCAAAAAAATCTTTTTTCTCCTGCCATCCAATTCCAGACCTTTTAGCACCGCCTAAAAGGGCTAACCTAGCCTCTGCAGCTCTTTGTTAACCAACAGCACTTACCACAATAGTTCAAACCAAAACTTTATTGACTATATCCCAGTCATGTCCATCATACTCATACATCTGTTGCAATGTTATAATGTCAACCATATCCATCCACTATCGATTACCATGTAACATTGTTTATGAATTACTTCCTCACTTGTCAATCATGCTCACCATAATGTTATAAATGTAACCATTACTACACAGGAGCCACATACCAATTAACCCTAAGTGTAATTTTCAATTAAAGAATATACCTCTATTTAGGTAGCTCTCAGACATCTCCCATACAGCCTCAAACCATCACAAGTACTGCTTAGCTTGTTTCCCAGCCCACAGCATCTACCATAGACCCACACTAGTCTATTGGTTCTAATGGAGAGATTTCAGTTATGTTAAAGGGACCTCAGTTCTAGTCTCCAGACACTCCCCCCAGAAGCCTGGAGGGACGGACGTCACAGCCCAGCCCCCTGTGACCACACCCCTCACACTGTGTATATAAGCACACTTGTTACATTAAGCCAGCAGACCTGAAGAAGAAAGGGATACCCTTTTGAAACGCGTTGTCCAATCCTGTTTGCTTTATGCTTTATATTTTTTTATTTTCTATTTTTTACTTTTTTACTTTTTGTGTTCTTTATTTCTGTAAACCCAACCGTCAATAAATCCCCCCTTCTTATCCAAGAAGTTTACAGCAACCAAATTTTTTGCAACGGAGAAGCGCTTTCACACGCCGAGGTTTTTTCTGGGATAAATCCCCGTGTGGGATCTCCCGCATCCTGCTCCTGTACCTTTTTACAGATAGGATACATGAGAGGGTACAGGATAATAACACTTGGGGTACAGGATAATAACACTCGGGGTACAGGATGATAACACTTGGGGTGCAGGATAATAACACTTGGGGTACAGGATAATAACACTTGGGGTACAGGATAATAACACTTGGGGTACAGGATGATAACACTTGGGGTACAGGATGATAACACTTGGGGTACAGGATGATAAAACTTGGGGTACAGGATGATAACACTTGGGGTACAGGATAATAACACTTGGGGTACAGGATAATGACACTTGGGGTACTGGATAATGACACTTGGGGTACAGGATGATAACACTTGGGGTACAGGATAATAACACTTGGGGTACAGGATAATGACACTTGGGGTACTGGATGATAACACTTGGGGTACAGGATGATAACACTTGGGGTACAGGATGATGACACTTGGGGTACAGGATGATAACACTTGGGGTACAGGATAATAACACTTGGGGTACAGGATAATAACACTTGGGGTACAGGATAATAACACTTGGGGTACAGGATAATAACACTTGGGATACAGGATGATAACACTTGGGGTACAGGATAATGACACTTGGGGTACAGGATGATAACACTTGGGGTACAGGATGATAACACTTGGGGTACAGGATAAATGACACTTGGGGTACAGGATGATAACACTTGGGGTACAGGATAATAACACTTGGGGTACAGGATGATAACACTTGGGGTACAGGATAATGACACTTGGGGTACAGGATAATAACACTTGGGGTACAGGATGATAACACTTGGGGTACAGGATGATAGCACGTGGGGTACAGGATGATAGCACTTGGGGTACAGGATAATAACACTTGGGGTACAGGATGATAACACTTGGGGTACAGGATAATGACACTTGGGGTACAGGATGATAACACTTGGGGTACAGGATGATAACACTTGGGGTACAGGATAATGACACTTGGGGTACAGGATAATAACACTTGGGGTACAGGATAATGACACTTGGGGTACAGGATGATAACACTTGGGGTACAGGATAATAACACTTGGGGTACAGGATGATAACACTTGGGGTACAGGATGATAACACTTGGGGTACAGGATGATAACACTTGGGGTACAGGATAATGACACTTGGGGTACAGGATGATAACACTTGGGGTACAGGATAATAACACTTGGGGTACAGGATAATGACACTTGGGGTACAGGATAATGACACTTGGGGTACAGGATGATAACACTTGGGGTACAGAATAATAACACTTGGGGTACAGGATAATAACACTTGGGGTACAGAATAATAACACTTGGGGTACAGGATAATAACACTTGGGGTACAGAATAATAACACTTGGGGTACAGGATAATAACACATGGGGTACAGGATGATAACACTTGGGGTACAGAATGATAACACTTGGGGTACAGGATGATAACACTTGGGGTACAGGATAATGACACTTGGGGTACAGGATAATGACACTTGGGGTACAGGATAATGACACTTGGGGTACAGGATAATAACACTTGGGGTACAGGATAATGACACTTGGGGTACAGGATAATGACACTTGGGGTACAGGATAATAACACTTGGGGTACAGGATGATAACACTTGGGGTACAGGATAATAACACTTGGGGTACAGGATAATAACACTTGGGGTACAGGATGATAACACTTGGGGTACAGGATAATAACACTTGGGGTACAGAATAATAACACTTGGGGTACAGGATAATAACACATGGGGTACAGGATGATAACACTTGGGGTACAGGATGATAACACTTGGGGTACAGGATGATAACACTTGGGGTACAGGATGATAACACTTGGGGTACAGGATAATTACACTTGGGGTACAGGATGATAACACTTGGGGTACAGGATGATAACACTTGGGGTACAGAATAACCACCATTGTTGTCCACTGTGGATCTGCCGCTTACTCAGTTACTTTTCACAACATTTAAACTTCAGACATTTTTGCGCCTTTTGTTATAAATCTATTTGGTAAAATGTGTATTTTAATTTTGTAAACTAAGTTCCCTCAGTTCTGACAAAGCCGCAGAATCTCCTGCGCTTCACCTCTGCTATAACCTCCAGGATCAAAGCCTGAAATTGCTTCCATTACTTGCATTAGCCGGAGCAGCGGAGCCCGAGGCCTTCAGATAAAGTAAGAAATGTATTTGTGAAGGGCCTGAGTAACACGCTTTACTCCTAACATCTCGGATTATATTGGCTGTTTGCCGCTCAGCTTAGCCCGTATCTGGGCACTTTATTTTAAGCACTGCAGAAGTGGATGACATGTCTGCTGCCGGCCGGACGCTCTGCAGCCAACAAATGCATCTTCAAATAAAGCTTTTAAACTGGAAATTACTTTTCAAAATAGCATTTGTACATTTTCAAGATTGTTGTATTGAGGAGAATGAATGACAGAGGAGCGGACCTCGCCGTAACCCCGATCAGATTAGAACCGCATTGTCTTAGGCCATTAATAGAGTATTCAAAGTTACCGGATGAAAGGAGACGAGACATCAAATAACTCCAACTTTTCTTTTCAGAAGAATCAGTAACTCAGGGACACAGGGGGGGTGGGGCTCATCCAGAGCCGCGTACAGGACCCCGTGGACTATCGGTCCCTTTTTATCAGAAATGCGCCAAAGTTTTTACCTTGGCCTAGAAAGACACCAAAAACAGGGTGAAAAAAGTAAAAAACCCGCCCATATTTAAAAACAATTAGCAGAAAGTGATGCATCTGGTCGATAAATAACACAATAATGTCAGCCACAGGGCCCCCACAATAATGTCAGCCACAGGGCCCCCACAATAATGTCAGCCACAGGGCCCCCACAATAATGTCAGCCACAGGGCCCCCACAATAATGTCAGCCACAGGGCCCCCACAATAATGTCAGCCACAGGGCCCCCACAGTAATGTCAGCCACAGGGCCCCCACAATAATGTCAGCCACAGGGCCCCCACAATAATGTCAGCCACAGGGCCCCCACAATAATGTCAGCCACAGGGCCCCCACAATAATGTCAGCCACAGGGCCCCCACAATAATGTCAGCGACAGGGCCCCCACAATAATGTCAGCCACAGGGCCCCCACAATAATGTCAGCCACAGAGCCCCCACAATAATGTCAGCCACAGGGCCCCCACAATAATGTCAGCCACAGGGCCCCCACAATAATGTCAGCCACAGGGCCTCCACAATAATGTCAGCCACAGGGCCTCCACAATAATGTCAGCGACAGGGCCCCCACAATAATGTCAGCCACAGGGCCCCCACAATAATGTCAGCCACAATGCCCCCACAATAATGTCAGCCACAGGGCCCCCACAATAATGTCAGCCACAGGGCCCCCACAATAATGTCAGCCACAGGGCCCCCACAATAATGTCAGCCACAGGGCCCCCACAATAATGTCAGCCACAGGGCCCCCACAATAATGTCAGCGACAGGGCCCCCACAATAATGTCAGCCACAGGGCCCCCACAATAATGTCAGCCACAGGGCCCCCACAATAATGTCAGCCACAGGGCCCCCACAATAATGTCAGCCACAGGGCCCCACAATAATGTCAGCCACAGGGCCCCCACAATAATGTCAGACACAGGGCCCCCACAATAATGTCAGCCACAGGGCCCCACAATAATGTCAGCCACAGGGCCCCCACAATAATGTCAGCCACAGGGCCTCCACAATAATGTCAGCCACAGGGCCTCCACAATAATGTCAGCGACAGGGCCCCCACAATAATGTCAGCCACAGGGCCCCCACAATAATGTCAGCCACAATGCCCCCACAATAATGTCAGCCACAGGGCCCCCACAATAATGTCAGCCACAGGGCCCCCACAATAATGTCAGCCACAGGGCCCCCACAATAATGTCAGCCACAGGGCCCCCACAATAATGTCAGCCACAGGGCCCCCACAGTAATGTCAGCCACAGGGCCCCCACAATAATGTCAGCCACAGGGCCCCCACAATAATGTCAGCCACAGGGCCCCCACAATAATGTCAGCCACAGGGCCCCCACAATAATGTCAGCCACAGGGCCCCCACAATAATGTCAGCGACAGGGCCCCCACAATAATGTCAGCCACAGGGCCCCCACAATAATGTCAGCCACAGAGCCCCCACAATAATGTCAGCCACAGGGCCCCCACAATAATGTCAGCCACAGGGCCCCCACAATAATGTCAGCCACAGGGCCTCCACAATAATGTCAGCCACAGGGCCTCCACAATAATGTCAGCGACAGGGCCCCCACAATAATGTCAGCCACAGGGCCCCCACAATAATGTCAGCCACAATGCCCCCACAATAATGTCAGCCACAGGGCCCCCACAATAATGTCAGCCACAGGGCCCCCACAATAATGTCAGCCACAGGGCCCCCACAATAATGTCAGCCACAGGGCCCCCACAATAATGTCAGCCACAGGGCCCCCACAATAATGTCAGCGACAGGGCCCCCACAATAATGTCAGCCACAGGGCCCCCACAATAATGTCAGCCACAGGGCCCCCACAATAATGTCAGCCACAGGGCCCCCACAATAATGTCAGCCACAGGGCCCCACAATAATGTCAGCCACAGGGCCCCCACAATAATGTCAGACACAGGGCCCCACAATAATGTCAGCCACAGGGCCCCCACATTTGTCCGTCACTGTGCCCCCTCAACAGTGTCAGCCTTAGTCCCTTCCTATAACAGTCAAAGTGCTACCATAGAAAAGCTAATACAGAATGCAGTCAGTGACTAGAAAGTCATATCTCCCAACTTTGCGGAGAGAAAATAAGTGCAAGCCACGCCCCTAACCACACCCTCAGCCACGCCCATAACTACACCCTCAGCCACGCCCCTAACCACACCTGCATATGAGGAATGGGAATACTGTACCTGTTTAACAGAAACAATGTTGTCAGTCTGTCAGCTAAGTTTAAGAGGACCTTATACTGACAGACTGACAACAACCCCCATCATTACACTACAGACCATATAAGAGATTACATACAGTTATATCAGGTGACAACAACCCCCATCATTACACTACAGACCATATAAGAGATTACATACAGTTATATCAGGTGACAACAACCCCCATCATTACACTACAGACCATATAAGAGATTACATACAGTTATATCAGGTGACTGACAACAACCCCCATCATTACACTACAGACCATATAAGAGTTTACATACAGTTATCAGGTGACTGACAACAACCCCCATCATTACACTACAGACCATATAAGAGATTACATACAGTTATATCAGGTGACTGACAACAACCCCCATCATTACACTACAGACCATATAAGAGATTACATACAGTTATATCAGGTGACTGACAACAACAACCCCCATCATTACACTACAGACCATATAAGAGATTACATACAGTTATATCAGGTGACTGACAACAACAACCCCCATCATTACACTACAGACCATATAAGAGATTACATACAGTTATATCAGGTGACAACAACCCCCATCATTATCACTACAGACCATATAAGAGATTACATACAGTTATATCAGGTGACAACAACCCCCATCATTACACTACAGACCATATAAGAGATTACATACAGTTATATCAGGTGACAACAACCCCCATCATTACACTACAGACAATATAAGAGATTACATACAGTTATATCAGGTGACAACAACCCCCATCATTACACTACAGACCATATAAGAGATTACATACAGTTATATCAGGTGACTGACAACAACCCCCATCATTACACTACAGACCATATAAGAGTTTACATACAGTTATCAGGTGACTGACAACAACCCCCATCATTACACTACAGACCATATAAGAGATTACATACAGTTATATCAGGTGACTGACAACAACCCCCATCATTACACTACAGACCATATAAGAGATTACATACAGTTATATCAGGTGACAACAACCCCCATCATTACACTACAGACCATATAAGAGATTACATACAGTTATATCAGGTGACAACAACCCCCATCATTACACTACAGACCATATAAGAGATTACATACAGTTATATCAGGTGACAACAACCCCCATCATTATCACTACAGACCATATTAGAGATTACATACAGTTATATCAGGTGACAACAACCCCCATCATTACACTACAGACCATATAAGAGATTACATACAGTTATATCAGGTGACAACAACCCCCATCATTACCACTACAGACCATATAAGAGATTACATACAGTTATATCAGGTGACAACAACCCCCATCATTACACTACAGACCATATAAGAGATTACATACAGTTATATCAGGTGACTGACAACAACCCCCATCATTACACTACAGACCATATAAGAGATTACATACAGTTATATCAGGTGACAACAACCCCCATCATTACACTACAGACCATATAAGAGATTACATACAGTTATATCAGGTGACTGACAACAACCCCCATCATTATCACTACAGACCATATAAGAGATTACATACAGTTATATCAGGTGACAACAACCCCCATCATTACACTACAGACCATATAAGAGATTACATACAGTTATATCAGGTGACTGACAACAACCCCCATCATTACCACTACAGACTATATAAGAGATTACATACAGTTATATCAGGTGACAACAACCCCCATCATTACACTACAGACCATATAAGAGATTACATACAGTTATATCAGGTGACTGACAACAACAACCCCCATCATTACACTACAGACCATATAAGAGATTACATACAGTTATATCAGGTGACAACAACCCCCATCATTACACTACAGACCATATAAGAGATTACATACAGTTATATCAGGTGACTGACAACAACCCCCATCATTACACTACAGACCATATAAGAGTTTACATACAGTTATCAGGTGACTGACAACAACCCCCATCATTACACTACAGACCATATAAGAGATTACATACAGTTATATCAGGTGACTGACAACAACCCCCATCATTACACTACAGACCATATAAGAGATTACATACAGTTATATCAGGTGACAACAACCCCCATCATTACACTACAGACCATATAAGAGATTACATACAGTTATATCAGGTGACTGACAACAACCCCCATCATTACACTACAGACCATATAAGAGATTACATACAGTTATATCAGGTGACTGACAACAACCCCCATCATTACCACTACAGACCATATAAGAGATTACATACAGTTATATCAGGTGACAACAACCCCCATCATTACACTACAGACCATATAAGAGATTACATACAGTTATATCAGGACAACAACCCCCATCATTACACTACAGACCATATAAGAGATTACATACAGTTATATCAGGTGACAACAACCCCCATCATTACACTACAGACCATATAAGAGATTACATACAGTTATATCAGGACAACAACCCCCATCATTACACTACAGACCATATAAGTGATTACATGCAGTTATATCAGGTGACAACAACCCCCATCATTACACTACAAACCATATAAGAGATTACATACAGTTATATCAGGTGACATCTTTGGGATCGGACTCGTGCACTTTCCTTTTTTTGCCCCATGAGGCTATCATGATAATTTCTTACAGCGACCGCTCATTTCTACAGAACCTGCAGGAAAAAAACAAACATTTAAGGCTCTGCATTTTGCCATGACCTATAGTGCCCCAAATTGTAGTAGTTGCGCCCCCCCCCCCCCCCTCCTTTAGGTAGCAGCCAGTCTGTAGGTGGCAGTCCCCTGCAGGATTGTTTCCCCGAAAGTAGCAGCCCCCCTGTAGATAGATGTCCCCCTGTAGATAGATGCCCCCTGTAGGTAGATGCCCCCTGTAGATAGATGTCCCCCTGTAGATAGATGTCCCCCTGTAGATAGATGCCCCCCTGTAGATAGATGCCCCCCTGTAGATAGATGCCCCCCTGTAGATAGATGTCCCCCTGTAGATAGATGTCCCCCTGTAGATAGATGCCCCCCTGTAGATAGATGTCCCCCTGTAGATAGATGTCCCCCTGTAGATAGATGTCCCCCTGTAGATAGATGCCCCCCTGTAGATAGATGTCCCCCTGTAGATAGATGCCCCCTGTAGATAGATGCCCCCTGTAGATAGATGCCCCCTGTAGATAGATGTCCCCCTGTAGATAGATGTCCCCCTGTAGATAGATGTCCCCCTGTAGATAGATGTCCCCCTGTAGATAGATGTCCCCCTGTAGATAGATGCCCCCTGTAGGTAGATGCCCCCTGTAGATAGATGTCCCCCTGTAGATAGATGTCCCCCTGTAGATAGATGCCCCCCTGTAGATAGATGCCCCCCTGTAGATAGATGCCCCCCTGTAGATAGATGTCCCCCTGTAGATAGATGTCCCCCTGTAGATAGATGCCCCCCTGTAGATAGATGTCCCCCTGTAGATAGATGTCCCCCTGTAGATAGATGTCCCCCTGTAGATAGATGCCCCCCTGTAGATAGATGTCCCCCTGTAGATAGATGCCCCCTGTAGATAGATGCCCCCTGTAGATAGATGCCCCCTGTAGATAGATGCCCCCTGTAGATAGATGTCCCCCTGTAGATAGATGTCCCCCTGTAGATAGATGTCCCCCTGTAGATAGATGTCCCCCTGTAGATAGATGTCCCCCTGTAGATAGATGCCCCCTGTAGGTAGATGTCCCCCTGTAGGTAGATGTCCCTCTGTAGGTAGATGTCCCCCTGTAGATAGATGTCCCCTGTAGATAGATGCCCCCTGTAGATAGATGCCCCCTGTAGATAGATGTCCCCCTGTAGATAGATGTCCCCCCTGTAGGTAGATGTCCTCCTGTAGATAGATGTCCCCCTGTAGATAGATGCCCCCTGTAGATAGATGCCCCCCTGTAGATAGATGTCCCTCTGTAGGTAGATGTCCCCCTGTAGATAGATGCCCCCTGTAGATAGATGTCCCCCTGTAGATAGATGTCCCCCTGTAGATAGATGCCCCCCTGTAGATAGATGCTCCCCCCTATAGATAGATGTCCCCCTGTAGATAGATGTCCCCCTGTAGATAGATGCCCCCTGTAGATAGATGTCCCCCTGTAGATAGATGTCCCCCTGTAGATAGATGTCCCCCTGTAGATAGATGCCCCCCTGTAGGTAGATGCCCCCCTGTAGATAGATGCCCCCCTGTAGATAGATGCCCCCCTGTAGATAGATGTCCCCCTGTAGATAGATGCCCCCCTGTAGATAGATGCCCCCCTTTAGATAGATGCCCCCTGTAGATAGATGCCCCCTGTAGATAGATGCTCCCCCCTATAGATAGATGCCCCCCTGTAGATAGATGTCCCCCTGTAGATAGATGCTCCCCCTGTAGATAGATGCCCCCTGTAGATAGATGTCCCCCTGTAGATAGATGCTCCCCCCTGTAGATAGATGCCCCCTGTAGATAGATGTCCCCCTGTAGATAGATGTCCCCCTGTAGATAGATGCCCCCCTGTAGATAGATGTCCCTCTGTAGGTAGATGCCCCCCTGTAGATAGATGCCCCCCTGTAGATAGATGCCCCCCTGTAGATAGATGCCCCCTGTAGATAGATGTCCCCCTGTAGATAGATGTCCCCCTGTAGATAGATGCCCCCCTGTAGATAGATGTCCCCCTGTAGATAGATGCCCCCCTGTAGATAGATGTCCCCCTGTAGATAGATGTCCCCCTGTAGATAGATGTCCCCCTGTGGATAGATGTCCCCCTGTAGATAGATGTCCCCCTGTAGATAGATGTCCCCCTGTAGATAGATGTCCCCCTGTGGATAGATGTCCCCCTGTAGATAGATGCCCCCTGTAGATAGATGTCCCCCTGTAGATAGATGCCCCCCTGTAGATAGATGTCCCCCTGTAGATAGATGCCCCCCTGTAGATAGATGTCCCCCTGTAGATAGATGCCCCCTGTAGATAGATGTCCCCCTGTAGATAGATGCCCCCTGTAGATAGATGTCCCCCTGTAGGTAGATGCCCCCCTGTAGATAGATGTCCCCCTGTAGGTAGATGCCCCCCTGTAGATAGATGTCCCCCTGTAGATAGATGCCCCCCTGTAGATAGATGCCCCCTGTAGATATTGCCCCCCTTTAGATAGATGCCCCCTGTAGATAGATGCTCCCCCCTATAGATAGATGCCCCCCTGTAGATAGATGTCCCCCTGTAGATAGATGCTCCCCCTGTAGATAGATGCCCCCCTGTAAATAGATGCCCCCCTGTAGATAGATGTCCCCCTGTAGATAGATGTCCCCCTGTAGATAGATGCCCCCCTGTAGATAGATGTCCCCCTGTAGATAGATGCCCCCCTGTAGATAGATGTCCCCCTGTAGATAGATGCTCCCCCTGTAGATAGATGCTCCCCCTGTAGATAGATGCCCCCTGTAGATAGATGTCCCCCTGTAGATAGATGCCCCCTGTAGATAGATGTCCCCCTGTAGATAGATGTCCCCCTGTAGATAGATGCCCCCCTGTAGATAGATGTCCCTCTGTAGGTAGATGCCCCCCTGTAGATAGATGCCCCCCTGTAGATAGATGCCCCCCTGTAGATAGATGTCCCCCTGTAGATAGATGTCCCCCTGTAGATAGATGCCCCCCTGTAGATAGATGTCCCCCTGTAGATAGATGTCCCCCTGTAGATAGATGTCCCCCTGTGGATAGATGTCCCCCTGTAGATAGATGCCCCCTGTAGATAGATGTCCCCCTGTAGATAGATGCCCCCCTGTAGATAGATGTCCCCCTGTAGATAGATGCCCCCCTGTAGATAGATGTCCCCCTGTAGATAGATGCCCCCTGTAGATAGATGTCCCCCTGTAGATAGATGCCCCCTGTAGATAGATGTCCCCCTGTAGGTAGATGCCCCCCTGTAGATAGATGTCCCCCTGTAGGTAGATGCCCCCCTGTAGATAGATGTCCCCCTGTAGATAGATGCCCCCCTGTAGATAGATGCCCCCTGTAGATATTGCCCCCCTTTAGATAGATGCCCCCTGTAGATAGATGCCCCCTGTAGATAGATGCTCCCCCCTATAGATAGATGCCCCCCTGTAGATAGATGTCCCCCTGTAGATAGATGCTCCCCCTGTAGATAGATGCCCCCTGTAGATAGATGTCCCCCTGTAGATAGATGTCCCCCTGTAGATAGATGCCCCCCTGTAGATAGATGTCCCTCTGTAGGTAGATGCCCCCCTGTAGATAGATGCCCCCCTGTAGATAGATGTACCCCTGTAGATAGATGTCCCCCTGTAGATAGATGCCCCCCTGTAGATAGATGTCCCCCTGTAGATAGATGTCCCCCTGTAGATAGATGTCCCCCTGTGGATAGATGTCCCCCTGTAGATAGATGCCCCCTGTAGATAGATGTCCCCCTGTAGATAGATGCCCCCCTGTAGATAGATGTCCCCCTGTAGATAGATGCCCCCCTGTAGATAGATGTCCCCCTGTAGATAGATGCCCCCTGTAGATAGATGTCCCCCTGTAGATAGATGCCCCCCTGTAGATAGATGTCCCCCTGTAGATAGATGCCCCCCTGTAGATAGATGTCCCCCTGTAGATAGATGCCCCTTGTAGATAGATGCCCCCTGTAGATAGATGTCCCCCTGTAGATAGATGCCCCCTGTAGATAGATGCCCCCTGTAGATAGATGCCCCCCTGTAGATAGATGTCCCCCTGTAGATAGATGTCCCCCTGTAGATAGATGCCCCCTGTAGATAGATGTCCCCCTGTAGATAGATGTCCCCCTGTAGATAGATGTCCCCCTGTAGGTAGATGCCCCCCTGTAGGTAGATGTCCCCCTGTAGATAGATGTCCCCTGTAGATAGATGTCCCCCTGTAGATAGATGTCCCCCTGTAGATAGATGCCCTCCTGTAGATAGATGCCCCCTGTAGATAGATGTCCCCCTGTAGATAGATGCCCCCTGTAGATAGATGCCCCCTGTAGATAGATGCCCCCCTGTAGATAGATGTCCCCCTGTAGATAGATGCCCCCCTGTAGATAGATGTCCCCCTGTAGATAGATGCCCCTTGTAGATAGATGTCCCCCTGTAGATAGATGTCCCCCTGTAGATAGATGCCCCCTGTAGATAGATGTCCCCCTGTAGATAGATGACCCCTGTATATAGATGCCCCCTGTAGATAGATGCCCCCCTGTAGATAGATGTCCCCCTGTAGATAGATGCCCCCCTGTAGATAGATGTCCCCCTGTAGATAGATGCCCCTTGTAGATAGATGCCCCCTGTAGATAGATGTCCCCCTGTAGATAGATGCCCCCTGTAGATAGATGCCCCCTGTAGATAGATGCCCCCCTGTAGATAGATGTCCCCCTGTAGATAGATGCTCCCCCTGTAGATAGATGCCCCCTGTAGATAGATGCTCCCCCCTGTAGATAGATGTCCCCCTGTAGATAGATGCCCCCTGTAGATAGATGCTCCCCCCTGTAGATAGATGCCCCCCTGTAGATAGATGCCCCCCTGTAGATAGATGTCCCCCTGTAGATAGATGCCCCCCTGTAGATAGATGCCCCCCTGTAGATAGATGCCCCCTGTAGATAGATGCTCCCCCCTGTAGATAGATGCTCCCCTGTAGGTAGATGCCCCCTGTAGATAGATGCCCCCCTGTAGATAGATGCCCCCCTGTAGATAGATGCCCCCTGTAGATAGATGTCCCCCTGTAGATAGATGCCCCCCTGTAGATAGATGCCCCCCTGTAGATAGATGCTCCCCCCTGTAGATAGATGCCCCCCTGTAGGTAGATGCCCCCTGTAGATAGATGTCCCCCTGTAGATAGATGTCCCCCTGTAGATAGATGTCCCCCTGTAGATAGATGTCCCCCTATAGATAGATGCCCCCCTGTAGGTAGATGCCCCCTGTAGGTAGCAGTCCCCCTGTAGATAGATGCTCCCCCCTGTAGGTAGATGCCCCCTGTAGATAGATGCCCCCTGTAGATAGATGTCCCCCTGTAGATAGATGTCCCCCTGTAGATAGATGCCCCCTGTAGGTAGCAGTCCCCCTGTAGATAGATGCTCCCCCCTGTAGGTAGCAGTCCCCCTGTAGATAGAGGCCCCCTGTAGGTAGCAGTCCCCCTGTAGATAGATACTCCCCCCTGTAGGTAGCAGTCCCCCTGTCTCCCCTCCCTTACTTTAGGTAGCAGTCCCCCTGTCTCCCCTCCCTTACTGTAGGTAGCAGTCCCCCTGTCTCCCCTCCCTTACTGTAGGTAGCAGTCCCCCTGTAGATAGATGCCCCCTGTAGGTAGCAGTCCCCCTGTAGATAGATGCTCCCCCCTGTAGGTAGTAGTCCCCCTGTCTCCCCTCCCTTACTGTAGGTAGCAGTCCCCCTCTCTCCCCTCCCTTACTGTAGGTAGCAGTCCCCCTGTCTCCCCTCCCTTACTGTAGGTAGCAGTCCCCCTGTCTCCCCTCCCTTACTGTAGGTAGCAGTCCCCCTGTCTCCCCTCCCTTACTGTAGGTAGCAGTCTTATACTTTCCTTTGCTCCATTGCTCATCCGGGATCTACTTCTATGGGCCATAGCCCTGAGCAGGAGGTTCCCTGCCCGGAGGAGTAAAGGAGCACAGATGCTGCAGACGCTGTGACCAGGCTGGCCAGACTCCTCCTCACGGTCCTGTGCGCCAGTTGTCCCGCCGCTGTCTCTCTTGTGTAGCCTGTTGATGTAACACGGGATGTGACTGCGCACTGCACGTCCCGGCAGCCATTGCTCTTTAAGTGGCAGTGGCTGTCGGCCCCAGCGGACCCCCATCAGTCATTAGGTCAATAAAAATCGGGTCATAAGGGGGCCATTCCGGGACAGTGGGACATGACTCCAAAAATGAGGATGCCCCTCGCATGTTTTAACCATTGTGTGGTGGCCCAGTACGGGATGGTGTTGCCCCGAACCTTTCCTGCCCTGTCAGGCAGTGTCCCTCAGTATCCCCAGGGCCTCCTATAGTTGTTTCCCCATTTGTATATATGGTGTATAATAAAAGATGTGTTATGCCTTTAATAAAATGTATCACGTGATTGTTACCAGTGATCAGCTGACCCCAAAGGTGACCTATGGGCTCCCTGCTAGTCTCCTCCATAAAAGCCTGGGAGGAGCTTCTCTCTCTTTCACACCAAGTCTTTGCTGAGGTAAGTCGTGCCTAGTGTGTGTGTCCAGAGGCCTCAAGTCAGGTCCTGCAGCCGCCATCAAGTGTAAGTAAGAGAAACCTGCAGCATTGTCCGTCATCAGTCAAGTCAGTCTCTGTCAAATATTCAAGTAACGTGGCCTGCACTAAACTGCCTAATCCTACTACAAGTCCCAGCAAGCCCTTAAGGTCTCTGCATCACTGGTCACCTCCTTAGGCCCTGGCTGAACTGTATAGACTGTATAGAAATTGCTCAGCACAACTTGCGAAAAAACTACGCTCTGCCTCCCAGCCAGAGATCCACCGGTGAAAGAAGGGCAAGGAAAAGCAGCACGGAGACGCGGCCGGAGAGAGGGCCCAAAGAGCCCAGTCCCACGCACTGCCCCCGCACAGCCCCAAGGCCCGCAAAGCATGCCCAGCACGGCAAGGAGCCGAGGACGGCCAGAGAGGATCCACGCGCAACCCAGAAACCGGCGAGCGCCGGACCCAAAAAGAGCAAGCCAGAACTGAAGAAAAGGACAACACCGCCGAAAAGCGAAACCGCGATGCCGGAGGCGAGGAGAGCAGAGACACCGGAGGGGAGCAGCTCCCCGAAGGAGGGAAAAAAAATAAATAAATACACAAACATGTGTACATGCATATACACAATCAAACACACACACATATATATACATATATATATACATACACATATGACACCGCGGCCAGATGCGGCAAGATGACCCACCCCACCACACAAAGCACAGACCTGTACAGTACAGGCTGCGCTAAAATGGGTGGGGCTACCGAACCTGTGACAGACCTTAGGCTGCCCCTGGTAGAAGACCTGGATCCTGTCACGTCCAAGGAAGGCGGCTGACGGAATGTGGGCAACCGTACTCCCTGAACGCCTGAGTTTGACGGAAAACGTCCAGGCCCCGGACCAGATCCCGCGCTCATCAATGTTTTTCTTGGGCATGTCCGTCACATCCCCATACCGACCGAGCCAGGTCATGATGTCGTAACAAGAAAGTGACTCGTTACGGGTCAAAACGGTCACCTTCTTGACCGAGTTCTGACGGGAAATTGCCTTTACGACAAAATCCCGCCAGCCGGGCTCGTTCTTCGCCACCTCGTAGTTTGACCAGAAGAGTTCGAGACCCTCTAGCCGAACGAAACTGACGTCAAACTCGGACGTACCGTAGGGGTGGATCAGGGCAAAGATGTCACTCGCCCTGAATTCCATCTGGAGGAGGAGCTCAACCACTTTAGCGCGAGGTGGGCACGCATCCTCACCCCTCCAAATCAGACAGACCACATTTCTGCGGTTATTGTCCTGCCCGGTTGTCGGGAGGGACCAGACCACCTCCCCATTCTGCTCTCGGAAAGCCCCCAAACCGTGCCTCTCTATCCAGAAAGACAGGTCGACCTCACCCCTTCCCTCTACCTGGATCGACCTGTCTCCCCTACGCAGAGCCTCCAGGAGGCGCTGTTGCAAGTAACCCCCGGGGACGGACGGGGACGGGGACCCCCCTGGACCCCCGGCAGCGACATTAGCATAGCTCCTAGGAGCAGTCACTGCCGGGGGGGCAGCCGGGCCAGACCCAGACCCAGAACCACCATTCACACCACCACTCACATCATCCTTTTTTCCATTCATACCACTACTCCCACCAACATTCACTCCACTGACACTCCTCTCATCCACAACACTACTACACTCAGCATTCTCACTCATACCCTGCCTAACTGATTCTGGGCTGGCTGGGAATTGTAGTACTGCTGGCTTAACTACATTCTTTTTGTCCGGCTTGGCTGCTGCTGCTGCTGATGATGGTTCCTCCTGACTGGGCAATGATCCCGGCACCGGGACACTCCCCCCCCCTCACAGGGGAGTTCCCCGCAGTGCCCGCAGAACAAACTGTACTCGGGGGACCGCCCCCCGAGCACACCGACTCAACGCTCTCTGGCGCCCGGACACTCCCCCCCCTCACAGGGGAGTGCCCCGCGGCGCCAGTAGTGCCCACAGTACTCGGGGAACCGCCCCCCGAGCACATGGCAGCGTAACTCTCCTCTGGCACTTGGACATGCCCCCTGCCACCCTGGGGCGGTCCTGCAGTGCCAGAGCTGCCCGGCATGAGCCCATCCTGCCCTTCCCTACCGACAGGATGGGTGGGCTTCACAACTATTGCGCCCTTAGCCTTTCCTGACGCCTTACTGTACTCCCCGTGCTGGCCCCGCTCCACCACAGGAACGGGGTCTGGCAGTTTGGGGGAGCCCGCAGCCTGAACCAGCTTTGCAGCTGGCCCAGACTGCTGGAAGGGGACAAATACATATTGTACCGTCTCCTTTGTCTTCCTTTTCTTGGACCTCTGCTTGACCACCACATCTTCACACTCCTCGTCCCCAAAGGTGAAATTCTGGAGGTGGGCTGGGGACTCCTGCATCACAATTGCCCTCAGCAGACCCCCAGCCTCACCCTCCACGTCATCCTCCTCACTCTCGCTTGGCGGAAGTGCCACCTGTCCAGCCTCAATGTAGCTGTCCTGGGTGTCACCTGGAGTAGCTACAACTCCCACACTCTCCTCCATCTTCTCCTCTTCCTCCTTTACCTCCTCACCACCATCCTCACTATCTTCGCCGCCACTACTCTCCCCATCATCCACCTCCACCTTACCTGGGGATTTCGTGGCGGCAAACCGATCGCTGTTGATCAGCTTCTCCTTGAAGAGACCGCTCCCCTCCAGTATCTCCGCTCTCCTCGCCTCCAGCTTCACAATCTCGCCTTTCAGCGATGTTATCGTCTTCTTCAGCTCTGGCTTGCTCTTTCTGGATCCGGTACTCATCAGACTCTGGGTCGCACGCAGATCCTCTCTGCCCATCCTCAGCTCCTTGCCGCGCTGCTCGTACTCCGCAAACCTTGCGGCCATGCGGGAGCAGTACGTGGAACTGGACTCGCCGGGCCCACTCTCCGACCACATCTCCACACTGCTTTTCCGTGCCTTTGTTCCACCAGTGGATCTTCTGCTGGCACCCGTAGCCTGGGTAGCAGAGCCTGCATTGCTGCAGACTCTGCCCGATCTTCTCCCGGCCGGAACAATGGCTGTCGAAGTTTTCACTCCACTTCCCGCCAGCCTGGAACGGGGAGTGGAGCCACGAGGCTCCATTGCAGGAGCTTCTTCCCCAGGAATCTGCCACAAACCTGGGGAAGGCTTGTTGGAAATCTCTGCTTGGTTCTGCTCTGCTGGAAGTCTCAGGAGACACACCCGCACACACCCTGCTGGGAGCAGTAATCACTGTCTATGTAGAGGACAGGAGCTTCTTCAGGGTCCTGTACAGAACACAGTGTCCTAAAAAAAGTAATGGAGCCGCCCTCACCTGGTGTCCAAAGGAGCAGCTAACCCTGGGACAGGTAAAGAGTACAGAACATGTAATACCTCCCTGTACTGTAGGGGGCGCTACCAGACACCAGTCAGTGCATACACTTCAGTAATACAGGTAAAGGGTACAGAACATGTAATACCTCCCTGTACTGTAGGGGGCGCTACCAGACACCAGTCAGTGCATACACTTCAGTAATACAGGTAAAGAGTACAGAACATGTAATACCTCCCTGTACTGTAGAGGGCGCTTTCAGACACCAGTCAGTGCATACACTTCAGTAATACAGGTAAAGAGTACAGAACATGTAATACCTCCCTGTACTGTAGGGGGCGCTCTCAGACACCAGTCAGTGCATGCACTTCAGTAATATAGGTAAAGAGTACAGAACATGTAATACCTCCCTGTACTGTAGGGGGCGCTACCAGACACCAGTCAGTGCATGCACTTCAGTAATACAGGTAAAGAGTACAGAACATGTAATACCTCCCTGTACTGTAGGGGGTGCTACCAGACACCAGTCAGTGCATGCACTTCAGTAATACAGGTAAAGAGTACAGAACATGTAGTACCTCCCTGTACTGTAGGGGGCACTACCAGACACCAGTCAGTGCATACACTTCAGTAATACAGGTAAAGAGTAGTACAGAACATGTAATTCCTCCCTGTACTGTAGGGAGCGCTACCAGACACCAGTCAGTGCATGCACTTCAGTAATACAGGTAAAGAGTAGTACAGAACATGCAATACCTCTCTGTACTGTAGTGGGCGCTACCAGACACCAGTCAGTGCATGCACTTCAGTAATACAGGTAAAGAGTAGTACAGAACATGTAATACCTCCCTGTATTGTAGGGGGCGCTACCAGACACCAGTCAGTGCATGCACTTCAGTAATACAGGTAAAGAGTAGTACAGAACATGTAGTACCTCTCTGTACTGTAGGTGGCGCTACCAGACACCCTATCAGTGCATGCACTTCAGTAATACAGGTGAAGAGTAGTGCAGAACATGTAATACCTCCCTGTACTGTAGGGGGCGCTTTCAGACACCAGTCAGTGCATGCACTTCAGTAATACAGGTAATGAGTAGTACAGAACATGTAATACCTCCCTGTACTGTAGGGGGCGCTACCAGACACCCTATCAGTGCATGCACTTCAGTAATACAGGTGAAGAGTAGTGCAGAACATGTAGGGGGCGCTACCAGTCGCCAGTCAGTGCATACACTTCATTAACACAGGTAAAGAGTAGTACAGAACATGTAATACCTCCCTGTACTGTAGGGGGTGCTACCAGACACCAGTCAGTGCATGCACTTCAGTAACACAGGTAAAGAGTAGTACAGAACATGCAATACCTCCCTGTACTGTAGGGGGGTGCTTTCAGACACCAGTCAGTGCATTCACTTCAGTAATACAGGTAATGAGTAGTACAGAACATCTAATACCTCCCTGTACTGTAGGGGGCACTACCAGACACCAGTCAGTGCATACACTTCAGTAATACAGGTAAAGAGTAGTACAGAACATATAATACCTCCCTGTACTGTAGGGGGCGCTACCAGACACCAATCAGTGCATACACTTCAGTAATACAGGTAAAGAGTAGTACAGAACCTGTAATACCTCCCTGTACTGTAGGGGGCGCTACCAGACACCAGTCAGTGCATACACTTCAGTAATACAGGTAAAGAGTAGTACAGAACATGTAATACCTCCCTGTACTGTAGGGGACACTACCAGACACCAGTCAGTGCATGCACTTCAGTAACACAGGTAAAGAGTAGTACAGAACATGTAATACCTTCCTGTACTGTAGGGGGCGCTTTCAGACACCAGTCAGTGCATTCACTTCAGTAATACAGGTAATGAGTAGTACAGAAGATGTAATACCCTCCTGTACTGTAGGGGGCGCTACCGGCAGTTATTGGGGGGGGGTATTTGATTGAATTAGTACTATGCATTATACTGATGGTCATATGTTATATGTGGCTATTGATAACTTATATTTGTCTGTCTATTTATGATTATCTTGCCATCTTTTATTGGTGCCATAGATACATGTATGTTTGTAGCGTTTTTTCATTGTCTGTATTTTTCAATAAAGCTTAATATGTTTTGATTATATCCGGTCGTAGCGCTATTATTTGGAGTTATTGGGGGAGATTCATCAAAACCTGTGCAGAGGAAATGTTGACCAGTTGCCCATAGCAACCAATCAGATCGCTTCTTTCATTTTTCAGAGGTCTTTTTTTTATAAAATGAAAGAAGTGATCTGATTGGTTGCTATGGGCAACTGGGCAACTTTTTCTCTGCACAGATTTTGATCTGAATCTTCCCCATTATGTTTATGCGATGTGTCAAAAGTGTATGACAGTAAATGACAGTAACTTAAGACTTAAAGGGATACTCCACTCCTAGACATATTATCCCCTATCCAAAGGATGGGGGATAAGATGTCTGATCGCGGGGGTCCCGCCGCAGGACTGAGGCTGCGGCACCCCAGACATCCGGTGCATGGAGCAAACTTCATGCCTGATGACTGGCGATGCAGGGTGGAGGCTCGTGACATCACGGCCACGCCCCTTAATGCAAGTCTGTGGGGGGCGTGACAACCGTCATGCCCCCTCCCATAGTCTTGCATTGAGGAGGCGTAGCCGGGACGTCACGAGCCTCCAGTGCTGCACCCGACGCTCTAAAAGAACACCGGGTGCAGCAGGGAGATCGCGGGGTCCCCAGCGGCGGGACCCACATGATCAGACATCTTATCCCCTATCCTGTTATACAGGATAGGGGATAAGATGTCTAGGGGCAGAGTACCCCTTTAAAGGGTACCTTTCATCAAAAAACTTTTGATATATTATAGATTAATGTGTGCAAAATAACTTTCCAATTGCATGTTATTAAAAAATATGCTTCTTTCTATTTAATTTTCCACTTTGAAAAAATGACCACTAGGGGTCTTCCTGCTAGTACTGGCCGCAAGCCTTTTTTTTTTTTTTTTTATAGATTTCAGACTCATTCTGGAGTCCTTAATCTCAGACTGCAGCCGGGACACAGAGAAGCTCAGCACTGCTCCCTGCCTGTCAATCAGACAGGCAGGAGCCAGCACTATGCTCATAGCACAGCGGGGCATACTCCTGACTCTGCCTTACTGCATGCCCTCATTCATTTTACTATATGAGCTCTGATCTTTCTTCTCTCTGCACATGCAGTTATAAACAGAGAGGGGAAGATTCAGAGCTGTTCACAGCCTCTATTCTGAGCCACGCCCCCTTCCTCCCTCACACTAGGACAGCTGAATGAGCAGCCAAGAAGACAATAAATCAGGTAGAAAGAGGGAGTTTTGAATGAAAAGTAACACAGGGATAGTGTCAGTGAGTGTCAGGGACAGATCGGGGGGGGGGGGTTATTAGGGAGAGTTTAGATAATGATAGGTAATCTTTAAGCCCATGTTGTAGAACCATAAAGATTTCCTAACTATCTCTAAACTAAGACAAAAATTAAACCTGCAGATACCGCACGATGGGATCATCATCCTTGAATGAGGAGAAAAAGAGAAACAAGTTCAGAAAACTACAGTAAAGGTAAGGCATAAAACATAGTGATGAAATACATAAAAATATTACACTAACAGCATTATATTTACAACAATAACGGTATGGTAAAAATTGTCACAAGATAATACCTAATAATAATAACACCATATAACTAAATCATACCACCTTCACTGACTGAGTAATACCACCATACACTGACAGTATAATCCCAAAATACAGTGATTAAAACTATGGCCACACACTGACTGAATGACACCATAATATTATTGCAGACAAAGAAGTGTATAGTCCAGCTCACTCCCTCAGCCCGTCGCGCCAGGACCGGCGTGGGCAACACCGACTGGAACTGACAAGTAAAAGCAAAATGTCCAGCGCGAGTATGAAGGAACTGGATGTTTATTCCAATAGCCAAAAAGACAAGGAGAACATGACAAGGTGACGCGTTTCGGTCCTAAGGCTGGACCTTAGTCATACACTAGTATACAGTGAGTACAAACCTTGTATAGGTGGCCCCTCAAACAACGACCAGTAATCCGGCCGCATCTGAATAGGGTCCTCCTCCTCTTTCCGTGACGTGGGGGTGATAGGTAAAACCCGGAGAAAAAATAAGAAGGTGAGGAGGAAAAAGCGGAGACAAAGAAGGAACCAAGGGAAAAAATAGAAAAAAGAGAGAAGAGAAGATGAAAAACGGGGAAGAAAAGGAAAGAAAAAAGGGGGAAAAAAGAAAGAAAGAGAAAAAGAAGAAAAGGAAAGGAAAAGAAAGGAGAAAAGGAATGAGGACCATGGGTAATCACCCTCACGTAACAGAAAAAGGTTACAATCTTAGACAATACAGAAATATATAAAAACAGTAAATGTTTATTACATGTAAGTGAAATATTTTAAAAAGGTCAATAATAAAACACATAATCATATTCTAAGACTTCTCCCCAAAGGGAGAGAAAAGATGAAAGGAATGAGCTATGTTTGAGGTTTCATATGGAAAAAATGTTAAGCGATAAACAGTAGATTAGATGGTATTAATATTTTTTGTATAATAAATAAAAATAAATTTTTTTTTATATAAGAAGATACATAATGTAAATATAATAATAATAATATTATTGATAATTATTGATAAACGCTGCCATATAATACTGTTAAAGAGAACCTCTCATGATCTTGTTAAATGTTATAATCCTCCCAGGTCACTGCCCCCATCATGATAAACCACCCCCTGACTTTATTTTTATTATTTGTTAGTTTTCTACCTTGATATTGCTCTGTACTTTCTGCTCAGTCAGATTCACAGATTGGGAAGGGGCGTTCCCCAGCAGGCGTGACTTCATCTGAAGCCATACAGGGGAGAACTTCCTCCCTCACTCTGCTACACACAGCCCAGAGCTATGATTGGCTAAAGCTGCACACACACCCTCAGAACTCCAGACTGCATTTCTGATTTTAGACTTCTGCCAGGCCAGCAGGACACCAACGTCTGTGCAAGAGATGGGGGGAAATTTGCTCTGGACAAGTAGGGAGACACCTAGTGGCAGCTTTTCTAACCCCTTAAGGACCAAGCGTTTTTCCATTTTTGCACTTTGATTTTTTCTTCCTTACCTTTTAAAAATCATAACCCTTTCAATTTTACACCTAAAAATCCATATGGGGGATTTTTTTTTGTGCCACCAATTCTACTTTGTAATGACATTAGTCATTTTACCCAAAAATCTACGGCGAAATGGAAAAAAAATCATTGTGCAACAAAATTGAAGAAAAACACCATTTTGTAACTTTTAGGGGCTTCTGTTTCTACGTAGTACATTTTTGGCAAAAATGACACCTTATCTTTATTCTGTAGGTCCATACAAATAAAATGATACCCTACTTATATAGGTTGGATTTTGTGGTACTTCTGGAAAAAATCATAACTACATGCAGAAAAATTAATACATATAAAATTGTCATCTTCTGACCCCTAGAACTTTTTTATTTTTCCGCATACGGGGCGGTATGAGGGCTCATATCTGAAGTTTTTATCGGTACCATTTTTGTTTTGATCTGACTTTTTGATCACTTTTTATTCATTTTTTTTATGGTATAAAAAAGTGACCAAAAATGTGCTATTTTGGACTTAGAAATTTTTTTTTTTGTGCGTACGCCATTGACCGTACGGTTTAATTAATGGTATATTTTTATAGTTTGGACATTTGTGCACGCGGCGATACCACATATGTTTTTTTTTTTTTTTTACACAGTTTTTTTTTTTATGGGAAAAGGGGGGTGATTCAAACTTTTATTAGGGAAGGGGTTGAATCACATTTATGAACTCTTTTTTTACACTTTTTTTTTTGCAATGTTGGGGGCTATAACATGCATTACACTGATTGCAGGCACTGATCAATGCTATGCCATAGCATAGCATTGATCAGTGTTATCTGCGCTTGATTGCTCAAGCCTGGATCTCAGTCAAACACCGATCGGACAGTGTGGAGCCAGGTAGGGAGCCTCCCACTGTCCTCTCTGTCGGTGAAATCGCGGCTGTCTCGAACAGCTGCGCTGAGCTAACCGGTAGCATATTCTCCCATTTTAGACGCCGCGATCAATCGGCGATGTCCGGAATTAGCCGCAGGTCCCGGTTGCTGATAGCAACCGGGACCCCGCAGGTACGAATCAGGCTCAGCTTCTGAACACACTTCACAGATCGAGAGCCAGCCACAGGACGTAAATATACGTTAAGGGGTTAAACACAAATAAAACATAGAAAACGTCATTTTTTTAAAACAAAAACATTAGAAATATTTTTAGATTTACCATAAGGAGTGCAATAGCAAAAATTAGTTTTAATGAGCGCACCCATTTAATACTACCATATATTCACATAATACTGGCAATACTGACTTTCATTCACACTGACTGAACAATACAAACATAAAGTGACTGGAAAATGGCACCATACACTGAGAGAATATTAGAACCATATAGTGAATGAATGACTATATAAGGCTATGTTCACATCTGCACAGAAAGATTAAAAAAACAACCGCGCACCTTGTGAAGCCCGTAGGTCTGTAGACAAAAAGAAAGTCGATTTACTTTTTACCAAATAGAGTAGACGGGTCAGCAGCCTCATGGTCACTTCTGTGTTCATCCAACTTGAGCCAAAAAGTATTTGAACCAGAACCACTGAATAATACCTCCATACAGTTATTGTATAATACAACTACACAGTGAATAAATAAAACCGCCATACAGTCATTGTATTATACAACCATATACAGTGACTATATAATACTGCCATACAATCATTGTATGATAACACCATACAGTGGCTAAATAATACCACCAAACAGTCAATATAAAATACAACTACACAGTGAATAAATAATACCACCATACAGTCATTGTATAATACAACTACACAGTGAAAAAACAATACTGCCATACAGTCATTGTATAACGCAACCAGTGAATAAATAAAACTGTCATACAGTCATTGTATTATACAACCATATACAGTGACTAAATAATACCACCATACAGTCATTGTATAATACAACCACACAGTGAATAAATAATACCACCCTACAGCCAATATATAATACAACTATACAGTGGTTAAATAATACCGCCATACAGTCATTGGATAACACAACCATACAGTGATAAAATAATGCTGCCATACTGCCATTGTATAATACACCCATACAGTGACTAAACAATACTGCCATACAGTCAATGTATGATAAAACCATACAATCACTAAATAATACCAACATACAGTCATTGTATCATACAACCATACAGTGATAAAATAATACTGCCATATTGTCATTGTATAATACGGCCATACAGTGACTATGTAATACCGCCATACAGTCATTGTATGATAAAACCATACAATCACTAAATAATACCAACCTACAGTCATTGTATCATACAACCATACAGTGATAAAATAATACTGCCATATTGTCATTGTATAATTCGGCCATACAGTGACTATGTAATACCGCCATACAGTCATTGTATGATAAAACCATACAATCACTAAATAATACCAACCTACAGTCATTGTATACTACAACCATACAGTGACTACGGTAAATAATACCGTCATATGCTGTTTGTTCCGATACCTACCTACACGTGACATATATATGATCAATATAATGCGATAGAAGAAAGTGGGGAGGTCTATGAGCCGGGGACCCCCCCTGCCCCCCCCCCCCCCACACACACACACACGTATTTCCTGCTTTATAGGACAAGGGAAGAGGACTCTGCGGCCCAGGCCACATCCCTGCAAGAGTTAACAGCAGTTAGTTTGTCTTATACGGAGAAAATGATTTAGGGAATAATAGATGCGGTTGCTGCAAAAAGGAGAAAGAGAAAAAAAAAAAGAAAAAAATAAATAAAATAAAAAAAAGCATTAAAGCGCGATGTCCTTTCCAGCATTACACGGCAATAACCTCCGAACGATGGCAAGTAAATTAGAGGAGATGTTCGGCTAATTCCCCCCCTAACAATCACTTAACGACAGCGGCGGATCCGGCGGAGCGGCACTGAATGGAGCACCGATACATTATGTCGTGTTATCAATAAAATGTATCAGGCGGCTTTCAGGAGGGGAGTGTGAGCGCCTGCAAAGTGCAGGAAGTGACAGGAATTTCAATTATTTAATCAAAGACGAAAATGAAGAGCCGGAGTAAAATGATTAGAGCCCAGCCGCTCTCCGCCGGAGAATGAGCCCAAATGGGAAGTAAATGAAAGACGCTAAGCCCCCCCCCTCCCCCTCCTCGCCAAATGAGATGCGACAAATTGCGAATTAGTTTCCTGATGCTTTTATTTAAGTATTTAAGTGGAAGGTTTTATTATTAATGCCGCATGAAATAAAAACACTTGTACCGCCGGCTAAACAAGTAGTGAATGGTTCTCGAGCACGGACGCGAAAAATACGCGCTAAATGGAATCCGCGGGATGCATGAATTGACACCGGTACCAGGCCGCCGACGCTTGATTGCTTTGGACAATAAATGTTTGTGTCCCTGGGAGTCCCGTAGGACCGGAGAGCCGCTTTAATATTCATATACATTGTTATTCATGTATACGGGCCCCACAGGGGATGGAGTCGCTTCCGAAAAAAAGAATTGATACATAGATTACAAGATGGGGAAGGGGGAGGCGCCACTTCAGATTATAAGGCCTAGAACACGGGCTGCAAAACTACAACTCCCAGCATGCCCGGAAATGCTGTATATAAATATATATGTGTGTGTATATTGTTGTTAGGAAGTATTGCACAACTGTAGCGCAGGGTTTTCCGAACAGTGTGTCTCCAGCTGCTGCAAAACTACAACTCCCAGCATGCCCGGACAGCCGTTGGCTGTCCGGGCATGCTGGGAGTTGTAGTTTTGCAGCAGCTGGAGACACACATAGTAACATAGTTCATAAGGTTGAAAAAAAGACCAGAGAAAGAGTGGTGCAGTTGCCCATAGTGACCAATCAGATGGCTTCTTTCATTTTTCACAGGCCTCTTTAAAAATGAAAGCAGCAATCTGATTGGTTGCTATGGGCAACTGCACCGCTCTTCCTCTACACAGGATTTGATGAATCTTCCACAAAGAGTGGTAGAATATTCCAATCAGAACACAGTGATACCACCCTATAACCAATCAGATCACAGTGATACCACCCTATAACCAATCAGATCACAGTGATACCACCCTATAACCAATCAGATCACAGTGATACCATCCTATAACCAATCAGAACACAGTGATACCACCCTATAACCAACCAGATCACAGTGATACCACCCTATAACCAATCAGATCACAGTGATACCACCTTATAAACAATCAGATCACAGTGATACCACCCTATAACCAATCAGATCACAGTGATACCACCCTATAACCAATCAGAGCACAGTCATACCACCCTATAACCAATCAGATCACAGTGATACCACCCTATAACCAATCAGATCACAGTGATACTACCCTATAACCAATCAGATCAGTGATACCACCCTATAACCAATCAGATCACAGTGATACCACCCTATAACCAATCAGATCACAGTGATACCACCGTATAACCAATCAGATCACAGTGATACCACCGTATAACCAATCAGATCACAGTGATACCACCCTATAACCAATCAGATCACAGTGATACCATCCTATAACCAATCAGATCACAGTGATACCACCCTATAACCAATCAGATCGCAGTGATACCACCCTATAACCAATCAGATCACAGTGATACCACCCTATAACCAACCAGATCACAGTGATACTGTCACGATGCCGGCTGGCAGGAGGTGGATCCTCTGTGCCAGAGAGGGATTGGCGTGGACCGGTTCTAAGTCACTACTGGTTTTCACCAGAGCCCGCCGCAAAGCGGGATGGTCTTGCTGCGGCGGTAGTGACCAGGTCGTATCCACTAGCAACGGCTCAACCTCTCTGGCTGCTGAAGATAGGCGCGGTACAAGGGAGTAGACAGAAGCAAGGTCGGACGTAGCAGAAGGTCGGGGCAGGCAGCAAGGTTCGTAGTCAGGGTGGATAGCAGAAGTTCTGGTACACAGGCTTAGGACACACAAAACGCTTTCACTAGGCACAAGGGCATCAAGATCCGGCAAGGGAGTGCATGGGAGGAGGTCAGATATAGTCAGGGACCAGGTGGAAGCCAATTAAGCTAATTGGGCCAGGCACCAATCATTGGTGCACTGGCCCTTTAAGTCTCAGGGAGCTGGCGCGCGCGCGCCCTAGAGAGCGGAGCCGCGCGCGCCAGCACATGACAGCAGGGGACGGGAACGGGTAAGTGACCTGGGATGCGATTCGCGAGCGGGCGCGTCCCGCTGTGCGAATCGCATCCCCGACGGCCATGACAGTGCAGCGCTCCCGGTCAGCGGGACCGACCGGGGCGCTGCGGAGAGAGAGACGCCGTACGCGCTCCGGGGAGGAGCGGGGACCCGGAGCGCTAGGCGTAACAGATACCACCCTATAACCAATCAGATCACAGTGATACCACCCTATAACCAATCAGATCACAGTGATACCACCCTATAACCAATCAGATCACAGTGATACCACCCTATAACCAATCAGAACACAGTGATACTACCCTATAACCAATCAGAACACAGTGATACCACCCTATAACCAATCAGATCACAGTGATACCACCCTATAACCAATCAGAACACAGTGATACTACCCTATAACCAATCAGATCACAGTGATACCATCCTATAACCAATCAGAACACAGTGATACCACCATATAACCAATCAGAACACAGTGATACCACCCTATAACCAATCAGATCACAGTGATACCATCCTATAACCAATCAGAACACAGTGATACTACCCTATAACCAATCAGAACACAGTGATTCCACCCTATAACCAACCAGATCACAGTGATACCACCCTATAACCAATCAGAACACAGTGATACCACCCTATAACCAATCAGAACACAGTGATACCACCCTATAACCAATCAGATCACAGTGATACCACCCTATAACCAATCAGATCACAGTGATACCATCCTATAACCAATCAGAACACAGTGATACCACCCTATAACCAATCAGAACACAGTGATACCACCCTATAACCAACCAGATCACAGTGATACCACCCTATAACCAATCAGATCACAGTGATACCACCTTATAAACAATCAGATCACAGTGATACCACCCTATAACCAATCAGATCACAGTGATACCACCTTATAAACAATCAGATCACAGTGATACCACCCTATAACCAATCAGATCACAGTGATACCACCCTATAACCAATCAGATCACAGTGATACTACCCTATAACCAATTAGATCAGTGATACCACCCTATAACCAATCAGATCACAGTGATACCACCCTATAACCAATCAGATCACAGTGATACCACCGTATAACCAATCAGATCACAGTGATACCACCGTATAACCAATCAGATCACAGTGATACCACCCTATAACCAATCAGATCACAGTGATACCATCCTATAACCAATCAGATCACAGTGATACCACCCTATAACCAATCAGATCGCAGTGATACCACCCTATAACCAATCAGATCACAGTGATACCACCCTATAACCAACCAGATCACAGTGATACCACCCTATAACCAATCAGATCACAGTGATACCACCCTATAACCAATCAGATCACAGTGATACCACCCTATAACCAATCAGATCACAGTGATACTGTTACGCCGAGCGCTCCGGGTCCCCGTTCCTCCCCGGAGCGCCCGCCTCATCTTCGTTGTTGCAGCGCCCCGGTCAGATCCACTGACCGGGTGCGCTGCGGTCCCGCCTTCAGCCGGGATGCGATTCGCGATAGCGCCTGCTCGCGATGCGCACCCCGGTCCCCGTACCTGACTCGCTCTCCCTCGGTCCTGTCCCGGCGCGCGCGGCCCCGCTCCCTAGGGCGCGCGCGCGCCGGGTCTCTGCGATTTAAAGGGCCAGTGCACCAATGATGGTGCCTGGCCCAATCTTCCCAATTAGCTTAATTGGTTCCCACCTGTTCCCTGCTTATATCTAGTCTCCTCCCTTGCACTCCCTTGCCGGATCTTGTTGCCTTAGTGCCTAGTGAAAGCGTTCCCTTGTCTGTTCCTAGCCCGTGTTCCTGACCTCCTGCCGTTGCCCCTGACTACGATCCTTGCTGCCTGCCTCGACCTTCTGCTACGTCCGACCTTGCTTCTGCCTACTCCCTTGTACCTCGCCTATCTTCAGCATCTTCAGCAGCCAGAGAGGTGAGCCGTTGCTAGTGGATACGACCTGGTCACTACCGCCGCAGCAAGACCATCCCGCTTTGCGGCGGGCTCTGGTGAAAACCTGTAGTGGCTTAGAACCGGTCCACTAGCGCGGTCCTCGCTATCCCTCTCTGGCACAGAGGATCCACTACCTGCCAGCCGGCATCGTGACAGTAGATCCGGCCATGGATCCCGCTGAAGTTCCTCTGCCAGTTGTCGCTGACCTCCCTACGCTGGTCGCCCAGCAAGCTCGTCAGATCGCCCAGCAGTCGCAACAGATAGCGCAACGAGATCAACAGCTGGCATACTTGACCTCCGAGGCACTGCGTATTCAGTCACAGATACAGCAGCTGCAGCCGCAGATACAGCAACAGCTCCAGCTGCAACTACCATCTCCTCCGCCGGCTCCTGCAACTCCTCCGCAGCAACCGGTCCTTCCTAACCCCTGCTTGTCCCTGCCGGACAAATTTGGCGTAAAGATCGCCCAACGAGATCAACAGCTGGCATACTTGATCTCCGAGACACAGCGTCTTCAGTCACAGTTACAGCAGCTGCTGCCGCAGATACAGCAACTTCAGTCACAGCAGCTGCTGCCGCAGATACAGCAACTTCAGTCACAGCTACAGCTGCAACAACGATCTCCTCCGCCGGCTCCTGCAACTCCTCCGCAGCAACCAGCCGTTCTTAACCCCTGCTTGTCCCTGCCGGACAAGTTTGATGGGGACCGCAATGATTCTGCCACAGCCACAGTCCAGTCCTTCTTCGCTGAGGTCCGTGGTGTCTTCGAGGAGCCTGCCCGAGCTTCTTCAGCCGAGATTGCCCTGCTGAACCTGGAACAGGGTGTTTCTTCCGTTGGCGAGTACGCCATTCAGTTCCGTGCTCTTGCTTACGAGTTGTCCTGGAATAGTGAGGTTCTCTGCGCGACCTTTAAAAAAGGCCTATCCAGCAACATTAAAGATGTTCTGGCCGCACGAGAGATTCCTGCTGACCTACATGAACTCATTCATCTTGCCACTCGCATTGACATGCGTTCTTCCGGATGGCGTCTGGAGCTCCGCCTGGATATGGACTTTGTTCGCACGAGGCGTTTTTTCTCCCCGGCTCCTCTCTCCTCTGGTCCTCTGCAATCCGTTCCTGTGCTTCCCGCCGCGGAGGCTATGCAAGTTGACCGGTCTCGCTTGACACCTCTAGAGAGGACACGACGCCGCATGGAGAATCTTTGCCTGTACTATGCCGGTACCGAACACTTCCTGAAGGATTGTCCTATCCGTCCTCCCTGCCTGGAAAGACGTACGCTGACTCCGCACAAAGGTGACACAGTTCTTGATGTCAACTCTGCTTCTCCACGCCTTACTGTGCCTGTGCGGATATCTGCCTCTACCTTCTCCTTCTCTACTATGCTCTTCTTGGACTCCGGATCTGCAGGAAAATTTTTTTTGGCCTCTCTCATCAACAGGTTCTACGTTCCTGTGACCAGTCTCGCCAGACCCCTCTTCATCTATTGTTTTTACAATAAAAGATTGGACTGTCTCGTACGTTTCCACACAGAACCCCTCCTAATTTGCATCGGACCTCATCACGGAAAAATTGAGTTTGTTTTCCTCAGGTTCTTTGGCCCCAAGAAGAGGGGGAGACCCAAGGGGGGGGGGTACTGTTACGCCGAGCGCTCCGGGTCCCCGTTCCTCCCCGGAGCGCCCGCCTCATCTTCGTTGTTGCAGCGCCCCGGTCAGATCCACTGACCGGGTGCGCTGCGGTCCCGCCTTCAGCCGGGATGCGATTCGCGATAGCGCCTGCTCGCGATGCGCACCCCGGTCCCCGTACCTGACTCGCTCTCCCTCGGTCCTGTCCCGGCGCGCGCGGCCCCGCTCCCTAGGGCGCGCGCGCGCCGGGTCTCTGCGATTTAAAGGGCCAGTGCACCAATGATGGTGCCTGGCCCAATCTTCCCAATTAGCTTAATTGGTTCCCACCTGTTCCCTGCTTATATCTAGTCTCCTCCCTTGCACTCCCTTGCCGGATCTTGTTGCCTTAGTGCCTAGTGAAAGCGTTCCCTTGTCTGTTCCTAGCCCGTGTTCCTGACCTCCTGCCGTTGCCCCTGACTACGATCCTTGCTGCCTGCCTCGACCTTCTGCTACGTCCGACCTTGCTTCTGCCTACTCCCTTGTACCTCGCCTATCTTCAGCATCTTCAGCAGCCAGAGAGGTGAGCCGTTGCTAGTGGATACGACCTGGTCACTACCGCCGCAGCAAGACCATCCCGCTTTGCGGCGGGCTCTGGTGAAAACCTGTAGTGGCTTAGAACCGGTCCACTAGCGCGGTCCTCGCTATCCCTCTCTGGCACAGAGGATCCACTACCTGCCAGCCGGCATCGTGACAGATACCACCCTATAACCAATCAGAACACAGTGATACTACCCTATAACCAATCAGAACACAGTGATACCACCCTATAACCAATCAGATCACAGTGATACCACCCTATAACCAATCAGAACACAGTGATACTACCCTATAACCAATCAGATCACAGTGATACCATCCTATAACCAATCAGAACACAGTGATACCACCCTATAACCAATCAGAACACAGTGATACCACCCTATAACCAATCAGATCACAGTGATACCATCCTATAACCAATCAGAACACAGTGATACTACCCTATAACCAATCAGAACACAGTGATTCCACCCTATAACCAACCAGATCACAGTGATACCACCCTATAACCAATCAGATCACAGTGATACCATCCTATAACCAATCAGATCACAGTGATACCACCCTATAACCAATCAGATCGCAGTGATACCACCCTATAACCAACCAGATCACAGTGATACCACCCTATAACCAATCAGATCACAGTGATACCACCCTATAACCAACCAGATCACAGTGATACCACCCTATAACCAATAAGATCACAGTGATACCACCCTATAACCAATCAGATCACAGTGATACCACCCTATAACCAATCAGATCACAGTGATACCACCCTATAACCAATCAGAACACAGTGATACTACCCTATAACCAATCAGAACACAGTGATACCACCCTATAACCAATCAGATCACAGTGATACCACCCTATAACCAATCAGAACACAGTGATACTACCCTATAACCAATCAGATCACAGTGATACCATCCTATAACCAATCAGAACACAGTGATACCACCCTATAACCAATCAGAACACAGTGATACCACCCTATAACCAATCAGATCACAGTGATACCATCCTATAACCAATCAGAACACAGTGATACTACCCTATAACCAATCAGAACACAGTGATTCCACCCTATAACCAACCAGATCACAGTGATACCACCCTATAACCAATCAGATCACAGTGATACTACCCTATAACCAATCAGAACACAGTGATACCACCCTATAACCAATCAGATCACAGTGATACCATCCTATAACCAATCAGATCACAGTGATACCATCCCATAACCAATCAGATCACAGTGATACCACCCTATTGATCCCTTGATTGCCCAAACATGGGAACTATGTTAGGTTGTTTAGCCCAATTGGCTACATTGACCTCTACATTGAAGAAGGTGTGAGCACCATCCGTGGTCTTCTTAAAGGGGTATTCCTCTCCCCCCCTATGGACGGCTGATGTAGCCCTCCCCTTGTTCCCATATATATTGTGTACTCCCCAGTGATTTCCCAGTAAGTGGCGCTCCTCATGCAGGCTCGCCGCTCTCCTTGACAGAGTTAACCGTCTATTATGGGGGGGTTATCCCACAACGTCTTATGGAGGGCACATGATGTTTTCTTCTCTATCAGCCGAAATTAGTTCATTGATTAAAAGCCTGACAGCTGTGATGGATTTTTCCCACAAAAGACTCTGGGAGATTATCCGTCAGGGGCCGGCTCTATTAAAAGGGAAAGTGTCTTTGTTCATCGCGGGCCGAGATCTTTACTAAGCAGATATAATGCACCCGGGGGGGTAAGAAAATCACTTACATTCCTCAATTAAATCATCGAGTGCCCGTCTCCATTAATCTGACGGGAATAGACAGAAAAATATCAGCGAGGAGTCAACACCGCCACAAAAAGTTCACAAAATTGTGGGGAAAAAACAAAATGTTATATCTATTATATCTAATGAGGAAATAACGAGACTTAAAGGGCCAGCGTCTGCTGATTACAACGTGTTCAGTGTAGAATGAAAACTACTATTACTTTCTTATAGTATTTTTGCCTGTTTTTCAGCTTGGAAGGCCATGCGTCTTATTTACGATTGTTTTTGTGCTAATAATTTGTACTTTTTATTTTTTGCAGTTTGCATTCACTTTGTCATTTTTCTATATTCGCACTTGGAGGGGGTGTGGCTTAGTGTGTGCAAAAAAGATTTGCTGCATTGTTCATAAAATATTAAAAGATAAGAAAAAGTTGCGGATGTGGGAAGTTCATTGATGTATGTCCCCCCTCCCCCCAATCCTTTGTAGATAGAAAGAGGGGCAAGAGATGAGGAGTTCTGCCAGTACTATGTGTTATATGAGGAAGCTTTGGCTGTCCAGACATGCTGGGAGTTGTAGTTTTGCAACAGCTGGGAACACTGGGTTACATTATGATTTCATAAATCTATGACCTATGAATGGAGTAGAAAAATTATACAATGTAGATAGAAAGAGGGGCAAGAGATGAGGAGTGCTGCCAGTACTACGTGACATATGAGGTAGCTTTGGCTGTCCCGACATGCTGGGAGTTGTAGATTTGCCACAGCTGGAGGCACACTGGGAACACTGGGTTAGATTATGATTTCATGAATCCATGATGTATGAATGGAGTAAAAAATGAATACAATGTAGATAGAAAGAGGGGCAAGGGATGAGGAGTGCCACCAGTAATACATGACACATGACTAAGCTTTGACAGTCCCGGCTTGCCGGAAGTTGTAGCCTTGCAACAGCTGGAGGCACCCTGGTTGAGAAACTAAGGGTTGTATTAGAATTTCATTAATCTATGATCTATTAATAAAGAAAAAAAAATGGTACAATGTAGATAGAAAGAAGGGCAAGGGATGAGGAGTGCCGCCAGTACTACATGATATATATAAGAAATCTTTGGCTGTCTGGGCATGCTGGGAGTTGTAGTTTTGCAACAGCTGGAGGCACCTTGGTTGGGAAACACTGGGTTGGGTTATGATTTCATGAATCTATAATCTATGGATGGAGTAGAAAAGTGATACAATGTAGATAGCAAAAGGGGCAAGGGATGAGGAGTGCTGCCAGTATTACATGACATATGAGGAAGCTTAAGAGCAGGTGTAAGGTCCAGACTTGCGGGGGTAAAAGCTTCTTATGACCAGTGCATTACTTATACAGAAAGCCGTGGCTTAGGGCATTACCCAGAAGTCATCTCCTGTAATGTAATAAGCCCCCCGCCTGACACAACGCTTCCATTACAAGCACACAGATCTCTTCAATGTCATCACCATTAGGACATTCAGGCCACTTTACTGGGGGACAATAGCAGCTTGTTCCCTCCTCACGGCTGCTAACCGGCGTTCAAGGAAACTTAATGGCGGAGAGGATTTCATTCTCTTAATATTAAGACGTGAAGCGAAGAATCGGCTGAGTCTGTGGGAACCATCATCATAAGACTCCAAGGATGAGACGGCGGTCCGACGACGACGTATCCATAGTAATACAGCTCAGTGTACGGCAGTGTATCCCAACCAGGACATCTCCAGCTGTTGCAAAACTACAACTCCCAGCATGCTCGGACAGCCTTTGGCTGTCTGGGCATGCTGAGAGTTGTAGTTTTGCAACAGCTGGAGGCCTCCTGGTTGGGAAACACTGTGTTGGATTATAATTTCATCAATCTATGATCTATTAATGGAGAAGAAAAGTGATATAATGTAGATAGAAAGAGGGGCAAGGGATGAGGAGTGCCGCCAGTATTACATGACATAGAAGGAAGCATTGGCTGTCCAGGCATCCTGGGAGTTGTAGTTTTGCAACAGCTGCAGGTACCCTGGTCGAGAAACACTGGGTTGGATTATGACTTCATCAATCTATGATCTATTAATGGAGAAGAAAAGTGATATAATGTAGATAGAGAGAGGGGCAAGGGATGAGGAGTGCCACCAGTAATACATGACATATAAGGAAGCATTGGCTGTCCAGGCATCCTGGGAGTTGTAGTTTTGCAACAGCTGGAGGCACCCTGGTCGAGAAACACTGGGTTGGATTATGACTTAATCAATCTATGATCTATTAATGGAGAAGAAAAGGGATATAATGTAGATAGAGAGAGGGGCAAGGGATGAGGAGTGCCACCAGTAATACATGACATTGGCTGTCCAGGCATCCTGGGAGTTGTAGTTTTGCAACAGCTGGAGGCACCCTGGTCGAGAAACACTGGGTTGGATTATGGCTTAATCAATCTATGATCTATTAATGGAGAAGAAAAGGGATATAATGTAGATAGAGAGAGGGGCAAGGGATGAGGAGTGCCACCAGTAATACATGACATATAAGGAAGCATTGGCTGTCCAGGGATGCTGGGAGTTGTAGTTTTGCAACAGCTGGAGGCACCCTGGTTGGGAAACACTGGTGTACGGATCCATTGTAGTTGCAACTTTATTTTTATTTTTTGCCTGTGCGGCCTTTACACACTAGTGGGCAGCTGGAGTGGCAATCACCCCAAACCATGTGGGTTTTTGAAAAAGTTGCATGTCATAAATCAGTGCCCTTAATAGTGCACCAAGAAACCACGCCCACAAAATTCGGACTGGATTTGCTGGCGCAGAAAGCCATATACAGGGGCATAAGTCACATCATAAAAATGGCGCGCCAAGTGCTGCGACTTCGCAAATATATAATGACCCACTTGTCCAAAAAAACATTATTCTCCAAAATCGCAGCATACTGATGGCATGGTGCTTCTCCATTACATGTTGTTGTTTTTTTCTCCCACAAAACAAAAAGCCAGAAAAAACTTAATGTATATTTAACGTCGGGAACCACGTTATAGAAAATCTTGAGTCACACGATATGAAAAAAATCATATGATTTGTAATGATACAAAATAAGCAGGGGATAAAAAGGCAAGTAAAAAGACGCCTATACTACTATGCACTATTTTTGGGGAATTAGCAGGAAGATGGCCACAAATTGGCTAAAAAAAAGGTCACAACAAGAAGATGCCACATTCTGAAAATACGAAACTGACATATAACATGCACCCAAAGTTAAATAAATACAGTACATACATAAATACATAAAGAAATGATATATAAATAAATAAAAAACAAATAAATATATAAATAAATAGCCACAAAGTAAATAATTGTTTAGGCTATGTTCACACTGCGTAAATAATATGAGCATCATTTTTTAAACACATTTTTGGGGCTGCTTTTTATGACCAATATATATTTTTTGTTTTCCAAATGTCTTTTTTATGGTTAAAAAAAACAATGACCGCAGATTAAAAAAATAAATAAATAAAAAAAAAGTGACTTTTTGAAAAATATGTCAGGTACATGGATGATTCTGTTGATTGAACTCAATCCTGATATACTATGGGGAGAGTTTATCAGTTAGCTGGCACCTGTGAGTTTTTATTTTGCCCATAGATTTGCGCTGAAATTATCATCAAATTGCACCCAATTTTTTTGTTGTCTGTGTTGGCTTTGTCATTTTTCTAGTTGTGCGCTTCCAGGGGGGTGTGGTTTGCAGATGCGCTGGTAAGGTGTGCGCTGAATTTATCACTTTTGCTAAAATTATTCAGTGACCTGGCGAAGGACAGTGTGTCAGAATTTCACCCTTTTCTACACTACCCAGGGGCTTCTGGGAAAACTCCACACTCCTGCATCAGGCTTCACATCACGCAAAGATCTGCACTAATGATACATTCTCCCTATGTGTGAACCCAACCTTAGGGCTATTTTTGGGCCTTTTTTCAGACTCTTTTGATTAGATTTTTCAGTAGACTAAAAAGATCAAAATACTTTATGTGAACATGGCCTTAAAGGAAATCTGTCACCACTGTCACCTGCACTAACCTGTCGGTACCGACTGTTGTTAAATCTGTTGATGGATCTGTTGATGAATCTGTTGATGGATCTGTTGATGGATCTTTTTATGAATCTGTTGATGGATCTGTTAATGAATCTGTTGATGAATCAGTAGATGGATCTGTTGATGAATCTGTTGATGAATCTGTTGATGGATCTTGTGATAAATCTGTTGAAAGATCTGTTGATGAATCTGTTGATGGATCTGTAGCTAATTCTGTTGATGGATCTGTTGATGAATCCATTGATGAATCTGTTGATGGATCTGTTGATGGATCTTTTTATGAATCTGTTGATGAATCTGTTGATGGATCTGTAGATGAATATGGTGATTGTTCTGTTGATAATTATGTTGATGGATCTGTTGATGAATCTGTTGAGGGATCTGTTGATGAATCTGTTGATGGATCTGTTGATGAATCTGTTGATTGATCTGTTGATGAATCTGTTGATGAATCTGTGGATGGATCTGTTGATTGATCTGTTGATGAATCTGTTGATGACTCTGTTGAGGGATCTGTTGATGAATCTGTTGATGGATATGTAGCTAATTCTGTTGATGGATCTGTTGATGAATCTTTTAATGGATCTGTTGATGGATCCATTGATGGATCTGTTGATGGATCTTTTTATGAATCTGTTGATGGATCTGTTAGTGAATCTTTTGATGAATCTGTTGATGAATCTGTTGATAGATCTGTTGATGAATCTGTTGATGGATCTTGTGATAAATCTTTTGAGGGATCTGTTGATGAATCTGTTGATGGATCTTGTGATAAATCTTTTGAGGGATCTGTTTATGAATCTGTTGATGGATCTGTAGCTAATTCTGTTGATGGATCTGTTGATGGATCTTTTTATGAATCTGTTGATGGATCTGTTTGTTGGATCTGTTGATGAATCTGTTGATGGATCTGTTGATGGATCTGTAGATGAATATGGTGATTGTTCTGTTGATAATTATGTTGATGGATCTGTTGATGGATCTGTTGATGGATCTGTTGATTGATCTGTTGATGAATCTGTTGATGAATCTGTTGATGAATTTGTTGATGAATCTGTTGATTGAACTGTTGATGAATATGTTGATGAATCTGTTGATGGATCTGTTGATGGATCTGTTGATTAATCTGTTGATGACTCTGTTGATGACTCTGTTGATGGATCTGTTGATGAATCTGTTGATGAATCTGTTGATGAATCTGTTGATGGATCTGTTGATGAATCTGTTGATGGATCTTGTGAGAAATCTGTTGAGGGATCTGTTGATGAATCTGTTGATGGATCTGTAGCTAATTCTGTTGATGGATCTGTTGATGAATCTTTTAATGGATCTGTTGATGGATCCATTGATGAATCTGTTGATGGATCTGTTGATGGATCTTTTTATGAATCTGTTGATGGATCTGTTGATGAATGTATTGATGGATCTGTAGATGAATATGGTGATTGTTCTGTTGATAATTATGTTGATGGATCTGTTGATGAATCTGTTGATGGATCTGTTGATAAATCTGTTCATGGATCTTGTGATAAATCTGTTGAGGGATCTGTTGATGGATCTGTAGCTAATTCTGTTGATGAATCTTTTAATGGATCTGTTGATGGATCCATTGATGAATCTGTTGATGGATCTTTTTATGAATCTGTTGATGGATCTGTTAATGAATCTGTTGATGAATCTGTTGATGGATCTGTTGATGAATCTGTTGATGGATCTGTAGATGAATATGGTGATTGTTCTGTTGATAATTATGTTGATGGATCTGTTGATGAATCTGTTGATGGATCTGTTGATGAATCTGTTGATGGATCTGTTGATGGATCTGTTCATGAATCTGTTCATGAATCTGTTGATTGATCTGTTGATGAATCTGATGATGAATCTGTTGATGACTCTGTTGATGGATCTGTTGATAAATCTGTTCATGGATCTTGTGATAAATCTGTTGAGGGATCTGTTGATGGATCTGTAGCTAATTCTGTTGATGGATCTGTTGATGAATCTTTTAATGGATCCATTGATGAATCTGTTGATGGATCTTTTTATAAATCTGTTGATGGATCTGTTAATGAATCTGTTGATGACTCTGTTGATGGATCTGTTGATGAATCTGTTGATTGATCTGTTGATGAATCTGTTGATGGATCTGTTGATGAATCTGTTGATGGATCTTGTGATAAATCTGTTGAGGGATCTGTTGATGAATCTGTTGATGGATCTGTTTATGAATCTGTTGATGAATCTGTTGATGGATCTGTAGATGAATATGGTGATTGTTCTGTTGATAATTATGTTGGGGGATCTGTTGATGAATCTGTTGATGGATCTGTAGCTAATTCTGTTGATGGATCTGTTGATGAATCTTTTAATGGATCTGTTGATGGATCCATTGATGAATCTGTTGATGGATCTGTTGATGAATCTGTTGATGAATCTGTTGATGGATCTGTTGATAAATCTGTTCATGGATCTTGTGATAAATCTGTTGAGGGATCTGTTGATGGATCTGTAGCTCATTCTGTTGATGAATCTTTTAATGGATCTGTTGATGGATCCATTGATGAATCTGTTGATGGATCTGTTGATGGATCTTTTTATGAATCTGTTGATGGATCTGTTGATGAATCTGTTGATGAATCTGTTGATGGATCTGTTGATGAATCTGTTGATGGATCTGTAGAGGAATATGGTGATTTTTCTGTTGATAATTATGTTGATGGATCTGTTGATGAATCTGTTGATGGATCTGTTCATGAATCTGTTCATGAATCTGTTGATTGATCTGTTGATGAATCTGATGATGAATCTGTTGATGACTCTGTTGATGGATCTGTTGATAAATCTGTTCATGGATCTTGTGATAAATCTGTTGAGGGATCTGTTGATGGATCTGTAGCTAATTCTGTTGATGGATCTGTTGATGAATCTTTTAATGGATCTGTTGATGGATCCATTGATGAATCTGTTGATGGATCTTTTTATAAATCTGTTGATGGATCTGTTAATGAATCTGTTGATGGATCTGTTGATGAATCTGTTGATGAATTTGTTGATGGATCTTGTGATAAATCTGTTGAAAGATCTGTTGATGAATCTGTTGATGGATCTGTAGCTAATTCTGTTGATGGATCTGTAGCTAATTCTGTTGATGGATCTGTTGATGAATCCATTGATGAATCTGTTGATGGATCTGTTGATGGATCTTTTTATGAATCTGTTGATGGATCTGTTGATGAATCTGTTGATTGATCTGTTGATGAATCTGTTGATGGATCTGTTGATGCATCTCTTGATGGATCTCTTGATGAATCTGTTGATGAATCTGTTAATGGATCTGTTGATGAATCTGATGGATCTGTTAATGAATCTGTTGATGGATCTGCTGATGGATCTTTTGATTAATCTGTTGATGGATCTGTTGCTAGACCTTTTGATAGACCTGATCTGTTGACTGATCTGTTGCTGGATCTTTTGATAGACCTGATCTGTCCCTGTATCTGTTGCTGGATCTTTTACTTCCGTAGTCTCAAACTGTGGCCCTCCAAATGCTGCAAAACTTCAACTCCCAGCATGCCGGGTATGCTGGGAGTTGAAGTTTTGCAACATCTTGAGGGTCACAGTTTGAGACCTCTGCTTTACTTAGTGTCTTTTACTTTTTTAGAAACTAAAAAACATTAAGAGAACCTGTGAACAAGAAACCATTGTAGCTGCGGCTCTGGTGGGGAGCGAGAGGTTAAATGATTTCTGGAGGTTGTAATTAGAACGTCTGGTGACTTCACTGATCCCCGATTTGCAGCATTGTCGGTCCCAGCATGTCCACCAGGAATAGGAGGCAGCCTCCTGAGATATCCTCCCGAGCCCCAGCTCCCAGGCAAGACCACACAGGGGAAGTCATTTCATAATAGAGCTTTCAGATAAATAATAATTCGTACGTAATACGAAACCTGAAGCATATGTGAGCAATGTAGAAGAATCACTAATTGTATAATAAATAGAAATGAAGAAAATGTCAAAAAAGTCACAGTTTTACACATCAGTATGTTGGAGCTTTGTATTTGAACAACAATAATATGAATAATTTATCAGCACTGAATTCTGGACCTAAGACTGAAAGCAGCAGCAGCAGTAGGGAGGGCATTATTGAGTAGTATTGAGCAGTAATATAGTTGGTACAATCCTCTAGCTCAATGGTCTCCAAATTGTGTCCCTCCAGCTGTTGCAAAACTACAACTCTCAGCATGCCCAAACAGCCAAAGCTTAGTCATTTGTCATGTGTTACTGGCGGCACTTCTCATCCCTTGCCCCTCTTCCTATCTACATTGTATCTCTTTTCTACTACATTCACAGATCATAGATTAATGAAATCATAATCCACCCAATTGTTTCCCAACCAAGATGCCTCCAGCTGTTTCAAAACTACAACTCCCAGAATGCCCACACAGCCAAAGCTTCCTCATATGTCATGTATTACTGGCGGCACTCCTCATCCCTTGCCCCTCTTTGTATTCACATTGTTTCACTTTTTAACTCCATTTATAGATCATAGATTCATGAAATCGTAATCCAACCCAGTGTCTCCTAAACAGTGTTCCTCCAGCTGCTGCAAAACTACAACTCCTAGCATGCCCGGACAGCCGAAGGCTGTCCGGACATGCTGGGAGTTGTAGTTGTGCAACAGCTGGAGTATCACAGTTTGGAAACCTATGCTCCAGCTTAGTGGTAATTAGACAAAATTTAAAGGGACAGTCCTGATTTTCTTCAGCAATCTATGATACTGTTAAGTCTTATAATATGTAAATGTTTTGTTAATTTTGTTAACCCCTTGTTGCGTGTGTATTATTATCCGGACAATGAGATGGAAAATATTGATCCGAGAGGGTAAAAGTCATTTCCCTGTTTGAACAAGAACAAGTGTTGTATCCCATATAACACACTTCAGTGGATACAGACAAGTCGTGGATGAGTTCATTGTATTTCCTGCGGTCCATCGGGGGCCGCACACTCCCCGCCGATGACGCCTGATTAATAATCAAAAGAACAAGCCGAGCGCGAGACAAAAGACTTGTTACCCGCATCAAGACGTCAATTACGTGGCCATCCCCGAGAATTAGACACACGCCAGTCACTGTGATGTCAACAGGTAAAGAACAAGATGATATCCCCCAAATTACTTAACCGTTGATATTCAGGAGGATATTATTAACATGTGATCTGTATATATCTATCTCATATCTATCTCATATCTATTTATTTATTTATCTATCTATCTTATATCTATTTATTTATTTATCTATCTATCTCATATCTATCTATCTCATATCGATCTCATATCTATCTATCTATCTATCTCATATCTATCTATCTATCTCATATCTATCTATCTCATATCTATCTATCTCATATCGATCTCATATCTATCTATCTATCTCATATCTATCTATCTCATATCTATCTATGTATCTATCTATCTCATATCTATCGATCTCATATCTATCTCATATCTATCGATCTCATATCGATCTCATATCTATCTATCTATCTCATATCTATCTCATATCTATCTATCTCATATCTATCTATCTCATATCTATGTATGTATCTATCTATCTCATATCTATCTATCTATCTCATATCTATCTATCTCATATCTATCTATCTCATATCTATGTATGTATCTATCTATCTCATATCTATCTATCTATCTCATATCTATCTATCTATCTATCTATCTCATATCTATCTATCTCATATCTATCTATCTATCGATCTCATATCTATCTCATATCTATCTATCTCATATCTATCTATCTCATATCTATCTATCTATCTCATATCTATCTATCTCATATCTATCTATCTGTCTCATATCTATGTATCTCATATCTATATATCTATCTACTGATCTCATATCTATCTATCTATCTCATATCTATGTATCTATCTCATATCTATCTATCTATCTCACATCTATGTATCTCATATCTATCTCATATCTATGTATCTCATATCTATCTATGTATCTATCTATCTCATATCTATCTATTGATCTCATATTTATCTCATATCTATCTATCGATCTCACATCTATCTTTCTCATATCTATCTATCTCATATCTATCTATCTATCTTCTATCTCATATCTATCTATCTATCCATCTCATATCTATCTATCTCTTTCATATCTATTTATTTATCTCTTTAATATCTATTTATTTATCTATCTATCGATCTATCTATGTATCTCATATCTATCTCATATCTATCTATGTATCTATCTATCTCATATCTATCTATTGATCTCATATTTATCTCATATCTATCTATCTATCGATCTCACATCTATCTTTCTCATATCTATCTATCTCATATCTATCTATCTATCTATCTCATATCTATCTATCTATATATCTCATATCTATTTATCTATCTCATATCTATCTATCTCATATCTATTTATCTATCATCTATCTCATATCTATCTATCTCATATCTATCTATCTATCCATCTCATATCTATCTCATATCTATCTATCTCATATCTATCTATCTCTTTAATATCTATTTATCTATCTACCTCATATCTATCTATCTATCTCATATCTATCTATCTCATATCTATCTCATATCTATCTATCTCATATCTATCTATCTCATATCTATCTATCTCATATCTATCTATCTTATATCTATCTATCTCATATCTATCTATCTCATATCTATCTATCTTATATCTATCTATCTTATATCTATCTATCTCATATCTATCTATCTATCTCATATCTATCTATCTCATATCTATCTATCTTATATCTATCTATCTTATATCTATCTATCTCATATCTATCTATCTATCTCATATCTATCTATCTCATATCTATCTATCTCATATCTATCTATCTATCTCATATCTATCTATCTCATATCTATCTATCTCATATCTATCTATCTTATATCTATCTATCTCATATCTATCTATCTCATATCTATCTATCTATCTCATATCTATCTATCTCATATCTATCTATCTTATATCTATCTATCTCATATCTATCTATCTCATATCTATCTATCTCATATCTATCTATCTTATATCTATCTATCTCACATCTATCGAATACCATATGGGGCAGGTACATAAGGACGCAGCGATTTTTCATTTTTACGATTTTGTTTTTCCTCCTCCCCTTATAAAGAGCCAGAACACTTTCCCCCCCTACAGACCCATATGAGGGATTGTTTTATGCGGAACCAATTGTACTTTGTAAGGACAGGACTCATTTTATCATAGAATCTACGGCAAAGCCAAAAATATTTATTTGTGGAGCAAAATAGGAAAATAAAACAATAGAAAATAAAGTCAATTTTGCAACTATGTTTCTACGCAGTGCACTTTATGGTCAAAATGACACGTTACCTTTATTCTGTGGGTCATTACGGTTACAACAAAACCCAATTTATAAAGGTTTTTTCTTTTATGTTACTACTTTTAAAACATTATAACCTTTGTAGGAAAATGTATATGCTTAAAATCGTCCTCTTCTGACCCCTATAACACTTTTATTTTTCGGTATGCGGCACATGTTTTGTGCTGTTATCTGTAGTTTTTATCAGTGTTGTTTCTTGTTTTTTTGTAAAAAAAATTTCTGCTATGTGAAGTGACCAAAAATCTGCAATTCGGGATTTTTTTATTTTTTTTACGTTTTACGATTCAAAGCATAAGTCCATTATTTTATATTTTGATAGTTCGGTCATTTATGCACATGGCGACACCACTTAAGTTTGTTTCATTTTAAATTATTTTGTTTGAAAAAAGGGAAAAGGGGAGTGACTTAACTTTTGTTAGGGGAGGGGCTTATTCACATTTATTACATTATTTTTTTCTTATTCAGTCGCTGTGGCTGCCTATATCACCAGAGTGCTGATCCAATGGCACGGAGGTAGGTAGGAACCCTTTGGCCATCATCTTACACCCTCCCTACTTTGTTCACAGGATTTAAAGGGTTAAGGTTGGGCATTAGAGGTGAGTCCTGGCTGCTAACTGCAGTCATTTCTTATCCAACATATACCTGCCCACGAGGTACATGTACATCATAGGACAGGAAGGCTGCTCAGTGTCTGCTTAGGAGTCCAGTGGGTGGTCCTAATTATTGATTGACAGACTTCTCTTATGAATGTGCATAGAGATAGCTGGATTGTTCTACTTGTGATGATAAGGAGGAGACTGCTGGAAAGTGATTTGTACAGCATTACAGGTGACAGAGAAGACAATAGATGATGTTCACAGCTCAGTCTTCCCTTTCCTGTGGAATGACCTCTTTAAAGGTCACAGAGCATGCCCAGTAATGTTTCCCATGTATTGCTGCCTAGGTCCATAGGGCTTCCTGTAAAGCATATGTCTAGATGTTTTAGAAATGTAATGTACTAAAAATGTAATTTATAATTCAAATAAAATAGAAAAATTTTAATTTTTGCATCAGTGAAAAAAAAAATCTAGGTGATACATTTACTTAAGCTTGTGTGCAGTGACGTAGGCACAGAACCTACCTACTAATCTACATAGCTACTTACCTAGCTACCTACCCACATAGCTACCTATTATCTACCAAGCTGCTTGGCTACCTACCTACTTAGCTATCTATCTTCCTACTTATTTAGCAACCTGGTTACCTACCTACATAAATATCTACCTGGCTACCTACTTACCTATTTATTTGCCTACCTGCTTATTTACCTACTTACCTGGCTAGAAGACGTTATCATGGAGGTCTGAGCAGGATGGAGAAGATGATAACGCCGATCAGAGAAGACGTCAATTGTGGGTAACTTGATTTAACTTATGGGAAGGGGGGTAGGGAGCGGATACAGCACCTCACTAGGGGCGCAAGGGGCACTAGGTATACCTCTGCATGTGTGACCTTTGGCCGTCCGGACATGCTGGAAGTTGTCGTTTTGCAACAGTTGAAAGCTTACTGGTTGGGAAACGCTGCTTTAAAGGGATACTAATATTTTCCCACAGATAAAGGAGCAGTTGCAGTATCTTAAATCCGATCCACACACTTCCTATTGCACTAATATCTCGGATTGCCTCTAAAAGAGGGATAAAGGTGTTGGAAACCGGAGCCTGGAGATCAGTAGATATCAACTGGAGTGTCACAGATCACAAATAACCCACTGAATCACCAGGGCTGTTGAGTAAACTAGTAGATTCCTGAGTACAGCAAATAGTGCGGCCACGTGAATGATCACCTGACGCAGCCGATCACATGATCGGTAAGCGGATGTTGACAGAATGAATCTGAGGATGTGGAGGGTTATTCTAACCAGGGATTGGCCAATATGGAAACGCTCATGAGTGGACAGCCGCCCTCCAAGTAAGTGAGGTAATCTAAGATCTTCCATTGTGATTGGTCTAGAAGTGTAACCGGGAATATGGAGGATGGCTATTAGATGAGGTTATGGATACTAGGAATTCACGGATTGGTCCTTAGGGACATGGGATATGAGTGGCTGTTCTGAGTATGATGTCAGGAGCGTACCATACAAAAAGGTTCATTTGACACATACATTCAATGCTGTCAGTTGTCTCCTTGATAAAGCCACACCAGTGGCGAAACATGTTGGGGTGTGACAGTTTTCTGTTTTAATAGCAGTTCCACTGGGCCTAATGCAACACAAATAAGCTAATAGCCCAACTAGTTACCATCTAGCTTACACCTGCGGTGCACAGCAGGAGCTAGTGGCTGGTCACCTAAGCAACGTATGGAGTTGGGGTGCTTATAAATATATATAAGTGATGTTCAAACTGCATCTGCAGGTGTGGTTTGTAGCCGCCTGTCACCCAATATTATCTTGAGTGGTGAATATATACAGTATATCACGCCCCGGAAGAAGCTATTAATGCGAAACGTCGGATGGTGTCGGAGGTCCTACTATTCTTCCACTAGGTGATACTTGTATTCCCCCCTCCCCCCCTTTTACTGCATTATATGTATACTTTTTCTACCCTTAACTGCAGCATTAGTGGGCTTACAATTTATATATATCCAACAAAGTAAGAGACGAAATGATAGCCGGCACTCACCAGTCTTCTTAATATTCTTCTTTATTATACTCACATTAAGGATAGGTAGGGAACAGACGTAGGGGGGTTACATGGGCAACAAAGCTCCGTTTCGTGCAGCAGGTGCACTTCGTCCGGCCATCGAATGGCCGGACGAAGTGCACCTGCTGCACGAAACGGAGCTTTGTTGCCCATGTAACCCCCCTACGTCTGTTCCCTACCTATCCTTAATGTGAGTATAATAAAGAAGAATATTAAGAAGACTGGTGAGTGCCGGCTATCATTTCGTCTCTTACTTTGTTGGATACATATGAACGCTTTTTACTAGCCAGAGCACCACTGTCACCACAGCACTATAAGTGTGAGCGTTGCCCAGAGAGACTGCACTACATCCCCGTACTCACAGTGCCGCATGCATATCTACCATACGAACTTTTACAATTTATATAGGATACGCTGCATGTTGGTTCAGCGTACACACGTGTATTCATTTACCAAGTAGACCTCCCATTCTGCACTTTTGTCTCTGTTAATATGTTTTCTTAAATGGTTTTAAATGTGTGTTTGTGATGCAGTTATGTTCAATAAAATGTATATATTTTGATCTTTATACGTCTATCTTTCTTTTTTAGCTTTAATCTCAATGCGTAGGATCTTATACTCCAGGCACTTCTTGTATGCATATACAGTATATCAAAAACATATATAGACCCGAAATTAGGTCCAACCACAACGTCTACAGACCTATATACCGCTTGATGTCGCAATCTGTTATTAAGCAATATTATCAGACCCACCAACTCCTGTTGCTTTAACTGATGAGGACCTGATTGGCCCCTTCCAACATTCGTATAGGTACCCCCGTGGCACTGTGGTTTTAAAACGTGTGTTTCTCACCTTATTCATTTATTAGTAAATACACAAATAAAAGTTACATTTTATTATTATTGACACATGTATCATAGAGGCTTTATTTAACCTCTCTGGGTTATATTGTTGTGATTTATCTATATCTCTACATGTGTCATTGGGCCAGAATTGAATCGTATAAAATATAGAAGCTAGACACATAAAAAAGACATGTAAAGAATCTGCATGACCTAGTGAGTATATATATATATATATATATATATATATAGAATCGTTATGTGTTTTCTTTGATATGACAGGTACGCTTTAACACCATTTTATATCAGAGGGTCCTACACAAAATTATAAGATTCCCCGATCGTCCTCTGTCTCCCAACTACACGGTCACAAAATGTTATTGATAAACTGCACAATCCATCTGATGGAGAAACATCTTCTCATAAGAGTCTCTGTTTATTACGAATAAGCAAGGACGCTGACACCAGCGGACAATAGCTCCGGGCTCCATCCATTTTGCAGCCATGTTGTTGGTGACCTGTCCCCTGCAGAAGAGCGGTGTACGCTCTGCACTGATCCCCCCCACTCTTATGGATTTCTCTAATACAGTGCGACCACTTAAGCTTTCTGTAAAGGTCACATGTGCAGCACAGATCTTGTTTTCAGGTTATTTTCTCTTCTACTTTCTCATCTCCATTACTGTCTGAAAAACACTGAAAATGGAAGGAAAGATTCAGCCATTATTTGTTGTACTGTGTTTATATAATCTGCCTCAATGTCGAGGCGTCCCCTCGCTGGAAATTACATGATTATTTGGGGTATCACAATGTTCAAGAGAAAACTTAAAGTGTCATGTAAAAGAACCGTGAATAAATCAATAGTACAAGCAAATCTAACAAACTCTATAACACTGCTCAGAAAAATAAAGGGAACACTAAGATAACACGTCCTAGATCTGAATGAATGAACTGATCGTATGAAATACTTTCGTCTTTACATAGTTGAATGTTCTGACAACAAAATCACACAAAAATTATCAATGGAAATCAAATGTATCGACCCATGGAGGTCTGGATATGGAGTCACACTCAACATCACAGTGGAAAACCCCACTACAGGCTGATACAACTTTATGTAATGTCCTTAATACAAGTCCCAATGAGGCTCAGTAGTGTGTGTGGCCTCCACGTGCCCGTATGACCTCCCTACAACGCCTGGGCATGATCCTGATGAGGTGGAGGATGGTCTCCTGAGGGATGTCCTCCCAGACCTGGACTAAAGCATCCGCCAACTCCTGGACAGTCTGTGGTGGATGGACCAAGACGTCCCAGATGTGCTCAATCGGATTCAGGGGAATGGGCGGCCAGTCCATAGCATCAATGCCTTCCTCTTGTAGGAACTGCTGACACACTCCAGCCTCATGAGGTCTAGCATTGTCTTGTATTAGGAGAAACCCAGGGCCAACCGCACCAGCATATGGTCTCACAAGGGGGCTGAGGATCTCATCTTGTACCTAATGGCAGTCAGGCTACCTCTGGCAAGCACATGGAGCGCTGTGTGCCCCCCCCCCCCCCAAAGAAATGCCATCCTACAGCATTACTGACCCACTGCAAAACCGGTCATGCTGGAAGATGTTGCAGGCAGCAGAACGTTCTCCACGGCGTCTCCAGTCTCTGTCACGTCTGTCACATGTGCTCAGTGTGAACCTGATTTCATCTGTGAAGAGCACAGGGCACCAGTGGTGAATTTGCCAATCTTGGTGTTCTCTGGAAAATGGCAAACGTCCTGCACGGTGTTGGGCTGTAAGCACAATCCCCACCTGTGGACGTTGGGCCCTCATACCACCTTCATGGAGTCTGTTTCTGACCGTTTGAGTGGACACATGCACATTTGTGGCCTGCTGGATGTCATTTTGCAGGGCTCTGCCATTACTCCTCCTTGCACAAAGGAAGATGTAGCGGTCCTGCTGCTGGGTTGTTGCCCTCCTACATCCTCCTCCATGTCTCCTGATGTACCGGCCTGTCTCCTGGTAGCGTCTCCATGCTCTGGACACTACGCTGACAGACACAGCAAACCTTCTTGCCACAGCTCACATTGATGTGCCATCCTGGATGAGCTGCACTACCTGAGCCACTTGTGTGGGTTGTAGACTCCGTCTCGTGCTACCACTAGAGTGAAAGCACTGCCAGCAATCTAAAGTGACCAAAACATCAGCCAGGAAGCAAAGGAACTGAGAAGTGGTCTGTAGTCACCATCTGCAGAACCACTCCTTTATTGGGGTGTCTTACTAATTGCCTATAATTTCCACCTGTTGTCTGTTCCATTTGCACAACAGCATGTGAAATTGATTGTCAATCAGTGTTCTTCCTGAGTGGACAGTGTGATCTCACAGAAGTGTCAGTGACTTGGAGTTACATTGTGTTGTTTAAAGGACAACTGCAGTGGCAAACATTTATATGTGCCCGTGCCTCAAAAATAAACAAAATAAACTCATATATATCTTCCTACGAGCCCCCGTTGGTCCGGCACAGGCCTCACGGTCTGGCAGTGCTGACTTCATTCCACTTCCTGGGGACGCCGCAGAGTCGTTGGCGTATCACCGGCCGTGGCGATGTCCCGCCCCAGTCTGTGATAGGCTGAGCCCACTGTCATGTAAGGATCTCTGGCCGGCTTCTTAAATGACAGTGGGCTCAGCCTATCACCGACCGGGGCGGGACATCGCTACGGCCGGTGATACGCCGACAGCTCTGTGACGTCCCTGTCCCCAGGAAGTAGAATGTGGTTAGCTGCCGGACCGTGAGGCCTGTGCCGGACCAACGGGGGCTCGTAGGAAGGTATGTACGAGTTTATTTTGTTTATTTTTGAGGCCCGGGCATGGACATATATAAATGTTTGCCACTGCAGTTGTCCTTTAAGTGCTCCCTTTATTGTTTTGAGCGGTGTATATCTTATCAGAGAAAAGTGCTGCTTGTTTGAAAGGGTAGTTCACTGGCCAGCAGTCGGAACATTTAGTTCCAAACGCTGTGTGCATGCTGTGGGGGTCGGCCACGCCACTCGTGATATCAGACCACGTCCCCTCAATGCAAGTCTATGCATTGAGGGTCGTGGTCTGATGTCACGAGGGGGTGTGTACACCTTTACAGGGAAGGGACAGGGTGAGTGAGGAGGAACGGAGATGCAGGAAGAAGCAAAGACATAGACTCAAGCCTGTCTCACAATAAGTGCTTGATTCAGGTTAAACTTTTTAGTACTGCTCTATAATGTCCTCAGTACTGCTGCATCTTTTGAGAGTTTGCTACAGAAAGGTATGTAATCGGGAAGCCCTGTTTTCTGCAGGAGCCATCACTGAGACTAGTCACCTATTCTGGGGGGCTAACATGTGTTAAAGTCCCCTTGAACATTAAGCATAAAGCACATCTAGTAGTACAGTAAAATGTATTTTGATGGTAATGTTATCCAAGAGGAAGGCACTGGCAGGGAAGTACCTAAATACCTTTTATTACAGTGTCTGCAGAATCAGTGAAGCTCCCAAGCTGGAATATAACCAGTGGAGACCTCGGGATTTTTATTCTTATTAAACATAACATTTTTGGGTACCAGAACTGATCTAGACTGTCAACTGAGATAGCTTTATCCTTGTAGTACAGAACAGGAATTTTAGCTCAGATGTTTTTCCATACATTATCAAAAACATATTCTTATCGAGATAAACCTTTATCAATACGCAAAACCCATAAGATGAAGGACGGAAGAACCCAATGAATTCCAAAGAACTGGATGACCATGAAATAGTGTCCCAAATCTCCCCAGGCAAATGTTGGAGCAATAAGGATTGGGTATATTGGAGAGAAAAGCAGCTGCCAGTGTGCAGAGAGTCTGGAGGAGATGAAGAGTCTGGAGGGGACAGAGGAGTCACAGAGAAGGGGGGTCTGGAGGAGGACAGAGAAGTGGACAGAAAGGTCTGGAGAAGAAAAGAAGAGTCTGGAGGATGACGGAGGAGTCACAGAGAAGGGGGGGTCTGGAGGAGGAAAGAGGAGTCACAGAGAAGGGTCTGGAGGAGGACAGAGGAGTCACAGAGAAGGGGGGTCTGGAGGAGGACAGAGGAGTCACAGAGAAGGGGGGTCTGGAGGAGGACAGAGGAGTGGACAGAAAGGTCTGGAGAAGAAAAGAAGAGTCTGGAGGATGACGGAGGAGTCACAGAGAAGGGGGGGTCTGGAGGAGGACAGAGGAGTCACAGAGAAGGGGGGGTCTGGAGGAGGACAGAGGAGTCACAGAGAAGGGGGGGTCTGGAGGAGGACAGAGGAGTCACAGAGAAGGGGGGGTCTGGAGGAGGACAGAGGAGTCACAGAGAAGGGGGGGTCTGGAGGAGGACAGAGGAGTGGACAGAAAGGTCTGGAGAAGAACAGAAGAGTCTGGAGGATGACAGAGGAGTCTGGAGGAGGACAGAGAAGTCAGGAGAAGGAGAGGGGAGTCCGGAGGAGGACAGAGAAGTCTAGAGTAGGACATAGAAGTCTGGAGAAGGACAGAGGAGTCAGGAGGAGGACAGAGAAGTCTGGAGAAGGACAGAGGAGTCTGGAGTAGGACAGAGGAGTCTGTAGGAGGACAGAGAAGTCTGGAGGAGGACATAGAAGTCTGGAGAAGGACAGAGGAGTCTGGAGGAGGACAGAGAAGTCTGGAGTAGGACAGAGGAGTCTGGAGAAGGACAGAGAAGTCTGGAGAAGGAGAGGGGAGTCTGGAGGAGGACAGAGGAGTCTGGAGTAGGACAGAGGAGTCTGGAGGAGGACAGAGAAGTCTGGAGAAGGACAGAGAAGTCTGGGGAAGGAAAGGGGAGTTGAGGAGGACAGAGGAGTCTGGAGGAGGACAGAGAAGTCTGGAGAAGGAGAGGGGAGTCTGGAGGAGGACAGAGGAGTCTGGAGGAGGACAGAGAAATCTAGAGGAGGACAGAGGAGTCTGGAGGAGGACAGAAAAGTCTGGAGGAGGACAGAGAAGTCTGGGGAAGGAAAGGGGAGTTGAGGAGGACAGAGGAGTCTGGAGGAGGACAGAGAAGTCTGGAGAAGGAGAGGGGAGTCTGGAGGAGGACAGAGGAGTCTGGAGGAGGACAGAGAAATCAAGAGGAAGACAGAGGAGTCTGGAGGAGGACAGTAAAGTCTGGAGGAGGACAGAGAAGTCTGGGGAAGGAAAGGGGAGTTGAGGAGGACAGAGGAGTCTGGAGGAGGACAGAGAAGTCTGGAGAAGGAGAGGGGAGTCTGGAGGAGGACAGAGGAGTCTGGAGGAGGACAGAGAAATCTAGAGGAGGACAGAGGAGTCTGGAGGAGGACAGCAAAGTCTGGAGGAGGACAGAGAAGTCTGGGGAAGGAAATGGGAGTTGAGGAGGACAGAGGAGTCTGGAGGAGGACAGAGAAGTCTGGAGAAGGAGAGGGGAGTCTGGAGGAGGACAGAGGAGTCTGGAGGAGGACAGAGAAATCTAGAGGAGGACAGAGGAGTCTGGAGGAGGACAGAAAAGTCTGAAGGAGGACAGAGAAGTCTGGGGAAGGAAAGGGGAGTTGAGGAGGACAGAGGAGTCTGGAGGAGGACAGAGAAGTCTGGAGAAGGAGAGGGGAGTCTGGAGGAGGACAGAGGAGTCTGGAGGAGGACAGAGAAATCTAGAGGAGGACAGAGGAGTCTGGAGGAGGACAGAAAAGTCTGGAGGAGGACAGAGAAGTCTGGGGAAGGAAAGGGGAGTTGAGGAGGACAGAGGAGTCTGGAGGAATGGACAGAAGGATCTGGAGGAGGACGGAGGAGTGTGGAGGAGAGGACAGAGGGGTCTGGAGGACAGAGAAGATTAGAGGGGACAGAGAAGTAAGGTAAGGTATTATCACCATGAGACAGAGCTATGTGATCCAGAAAAGATTTAAGGTATACCCCAAATATACTCCCCCCCTTCCTGACAAGGTCTTCAGATGTTCCTGTTTGTTTCATTGTATCCACAGAGAATATGATCCAAGAATAGGAAGATAAATGACTCATTTCAGCTGTAGAATACAAGGGGTGGGGGTGGGGAGGTGTGAGGGGCTCTGAGGGTCCGCAGAGACTTGTGACTCTTGTTTTACATAGAATGATTGGAGTTTTCCTCCTGTGGATTGTGACAGTGAAACCACCCGGGCTGAGATTAATCCACTTTATTCCGGGCATGGAGGAGAATGCCCTGTGCGCCGCCGCCGCAAGCGTTCATTAGCGCCTGATTGCCTGGTGTGTACGGCGCCCGGCTCATACATATGGAGGACGCGGTCGGGCCAGACCCGGAGCCGCCGCTCATTTCCTTCCTCCTCCGTCTAATTGATTGTCATTATGACTATGTGCCGCCTGCAGCAGGAGCCGCCCCCCTCCTGGGCACCGGCGCTGGCACTGCCCTCCGCTAATCATCTAATAGCAAGGCTGGCGGGGAGTCCTGCGCATTACCGCACCGCTCACTATTCACACTGCACACAATGATAGTGCGGCGGTAATAAGGCGCAGACTAAACGCAGCAATTACAGCAATCTGCGGCGGGAATTAGCCGCTTCGGATGTCAGATATTTGCGCTAATTTCAGCAAATTGACTTCAGGGAGAATCATTTACATTAAAAGGGAAGAATACAAAGGATCTGAGGGAGGGAAGTGCCTAAAATTAACCCCAAGAAACCGGAGAATGAAGTCTAGTATCTAATACAGAGATAATGTACAGATATATGTAATGTACAGATATATGTAATGGACAGATATATATATATAGTGTACAGGGAGATATATAATATATAATGTACAGTGAGATATATAATATATAATGTACAGGGAGATATATAATATATAATGTACAGGGAGATATATAATATATAATATACAGGGAGATATATAATGTACAGGGAGATATATAATATATAATATACAGGGAGATATATAATGTGTAATGTACAGGGAGATATATAATATATAATATACAGGGAGATATATAATGTACAGGGAGATATATAATATATAATATACAGGGAGATATATAATGTGTAATGTACAGGGAGATATATAATATGTAATGTACAGGGAGATATATAATGTACAGGGAGATATATAATATATAATATACAGGGAGATATATAATGTACAGGGAGATATATAATATATAATATACAGGGAGATATATAATATATAATGTACAGGGAGATATATAATATGTAATGTACAGGGAGATATATAATATATAATGTACAGGGAGATATATAATATGTAATGTACAGGGATATATATAATATATAGTGTACAGGGAGATATATAATATGTAATGTACAGGGAGATATATAATATATAGTGTACAGGGAGATATATAATATGTAATGTACAGGGAGATATATAATATAGAATATACAGGGAGATATATAATATATAATGTACAGGGAGATATATAATATATAATGTACAGGGAGATATATAATATATAATGTACAGGGAGATATATAATATATAATGTACAGGGAGATATATAATATATAATGTACAGGGAGATATATAATATATAATGTACAGTGAGATATATAATATATAATGTACAGGGAGATATATAATACATAATGTACAGGGAGATATATAATACATAATGTACAGTGAGATATATAATATATAATGTACAGGGAGATATATAATATATAATGTACAGGGAGATATATAATATGTAATGTACAGGGAGATATATAATATGTAATGTACAGGGAGATATATAATATATAATGTACAGGGAGATATATAATATGTAATGTACAGGGAGATATATAATATATAATATACAGGGAGATATATAATATATAATGTACAGGGAGATATATAATATGTAATGTACAGGGAGATATATAATATGTAATGTACAGGGAGATATATAATATATAATGTACAGGGAGATATATAATATATAATGTACAGTGAGATATATAATATATAATGTACAGGGAGATATATAATATATAATGTACAGGGAGATATATAATATGTAATGTACAGGGAGATATATAATATATAGTGTACAGGGAGATATATAATATGTAATGTACAGGGAGATATATAATACATAATGTACAGGGAGATATATAATATATAATGTACAGGGAGATATATAATACATAATGTACAGGGAGATATATAATATATAATGTACAGGGAGATATATAATACATAATGTACAGGGAGATATATAATATATAATGTACAGGGAGATATATAATATATAGTGTACAGGGAGATATATAATATGTAATGTACAGGGAGATATATAATATATAATGTACAGGGAGATATAATATATAATATACAGGGAGATATATAATATATAATATACAGGGAGATCTATAATATATAATGTACAGGGAGATATATAATATGTAATGTACAGGGAGATATATAATATATAATGTACAGTGAGATATATAATATATAATGTACAGGGAGATATATAATATATAATGTACAGGGAGATATATAATATATAATGTACAGGGAGATATATAATACATAATGTACAGGGAGATATATAATATATAATGTACAGGGAGATATATAATACATAATGTACAGGGAGATATATAATATATAATGTACAGGGAGATATATAATATATAATGTACAGGGAGATATAATATATAATGTACAGGGAGATATATAATATGTAATGTACAGTGAGATATATAATATATAATGTACAGGGAGATATATAATATATAATGTACAGGGAGATATATAATATATAATGTACAGGGAGATATATAATATGTAATGTACAGGGAGATATATAATATATAATGTACAGGGAGATATATAATATATAATGTACAGGGAGATATATAATATGTAATGTACAGGGAGATATATAATATGTAATGTACAGTGAGATATATAATATATAATGTACAGGGAGATATATAATATGTAATGTACAGGGAGATATATAATATGTAATGTACAGGGAGATATATAATATGTAATGTACAGGGAGATATATAATGTACAGGGAGATATATAATATGTAATGTACAGGGAGATATATAATGTACAGGGAGATATATAATATATAATGTACAGGGAGATATATAATATATAATGTACAGGGAGATATATAATACATAATGTACAGGGAGATATATAATATATAATGTACAGGGAGATATATAATACATAATGTACAGGGAGATATATAATATATAATGTACAGGGAGATATATAATACATAATGTACAGGGAGATATATAATATATAATGTACAGGGAGATATATAATATGTAATGTACAGGGAGATATATAATATATAATATACAGGGAGATATATAATATATAATGTACAGTGAGATATATAATATATAATGTACAGGGAGATATATAATATATAATGTACAGGGAGATATATAATATGTAATGTACAGGGAGATATATAATATATAATATACAGGGAGATATATAATATATAATGTACAGGGAGATATATAATATATAATGTACAGGGAGATATATAATATATAATGTACAGGGAGATATATAATATGTAATGTACAGGGAGATATAATATATAATGTACAGGGAGATATAATATATAATGTACAGGGAGATATATAATATATAATGTACAGGGAGATATAATATATAATGTACAGGGAGATATAATATATAATGTACAGGGAGATATAATATATAATGTACAGGGAGATATATAATATATAATGTACAGGGAGATATATAATATATAATGTACAGGGAGATATATAATATATAATGTACAGGGAGATATATAATATGTAATGTACAGGGAGATATAATATATAATGTACAGGGAGATATAATATATAATATACAGGGAGATATATAATATATAATATACAGGGAGATATATAATATATAATATACAGGGAGATATATAATATATAATGTACAGGGAGATATATAATATATAATATACAGGGAGATATATAATATATAATGTACAGGGAGATATATAATATATAATATACAGGGAGATATATAATATATAATGTACAGGGAGATATATAATATATAATGTACAGGGAGATATAATATATAATATACAGGGAGATTTATAATATATAATGTACAGTGAGATATATAATATATAATGTACAGGGAGATATAATGTACAGGGAGGTATAATATATATTTTACAGGGAGATATATAATGTACAGGGAGATATATAATATATAATGTACAGGGAGATATATAATATATAATGTACAGGGAGATATATAATATATAATGTACAGGGAGGTATAATATATATTTTACAGGGAGATATATAATGTACAGGGAGATATATAATATATAATGTACAGGGAGATATATAATATATAATATACAGGGAGATATATAATATATAATGTACAGTGAGATATATAATATATAATGTACAGTGAGATATATAATATATAATGTACAGTGAGATATATAATATATAATATATAGGGAGAAGTATAATATATAATATACAGGGAGATCTATAATATGTAATATAGAGGGAGATATATAATATATAGGGAGAAGTATAATATATAATATACAGGGAGATATATAATATATAATGTACAGTGAGATATATAATATGTAATATAGAGGGAGATATATAATATATAGGGAGATGTATAATATTTAATGTACAGGGAGTTCTATAATATGTAATATAGAGGGATATATATAATATGTTATATACAGGGAAATCAATGCACCACACAACACATAGATCGTACATGTACAGGGATCTCATATATGAAGGATCATATATAATGGACAGAGATCTATGGACACCTATAGATCATATATATGAAGGATCTATAACGTGTAGTATACATGAGATCTATACAACCCATACTGAAAGCATATCCCGTGTATGGGGATCAAGTGTACGGAGGATCCATGATATATAATGAACAGGGAGATGCCTATATAGATCTCATATGTACACAGCGGATATACGCTATGAGCAGTTATATATATATATATATATATATATATATATATATATATATATCTGTAGTAATAATACAGGGATGACATACATAATATGCTGTAATAATGTGTAAAATGCAGGGATCACATATATGTAGGATCTATAATGTATGATGGATTTTGATAACATATTTGTATAGTGTGTATATATATATATATACTATGCATGGAAATGAGAGCATGTAACAGTTATCAAATATAATGTACAGAACGCATCATAAATGTGTAAGATCTATAATATGATACAGTATATTATGTGTTTATGTAGAACATATGAAAATATATACATATATGTGTGTGTGTGTGTGTGTATGTGTATATATTTATATATATATATTGTAATGTAAGTGGATGAAGTAAAATGACTTTTCTGTATATTTCTGCGCCCTCCCTCCTGGTTTCTCATCTTCCTGATCTGGGAGAAACAAGTAACAGAGACTGTGATTGATTATATAGGACACATAAACACAATACACTACAATAGAAATACTAAACATTCTATAGCATCATGAGTACATCCCCGATATATATCACTGCTCCCCTCTTTATGTCATACATAGGATATACAGGGACCCATAGAACTGACACAACTGCATTTCGATATATTTTCTGCTTTGAAAATACATGAAATCTGCAAAGTTACAATGTAACAGCCGACAGAAATCTTATTGTGTCGGCTGTTACATAATAAACACAAAAAATAATAATAATAACCATGTGTGCAAATATTCAGCACTGCTCCTTGTCCTGTATATAGCAGTGTATAGACATCACTAAAGAAACATATATATATATATATATATATATAGCGATCTACAGAACAAGGTAACAGGGTGATACACACAGAGTATACAGACTATACATATACACAGACGATAGATATATACAGACTATACATATATACATATACAGACTATACATATATACAGACTACACATATATACAGACTATACATATATACATATACAGACTATACATATATACATATACAGACTATACATATATACATATACAGACTATACATATATACAGACGATAGATATATACAGACTATACATATATACATATACAAACTATACATATATACATATACAGACTATACATATATACAGACTATACATATATACAGACTATACATATATACAGACTATAGATATATACAGACTATACATATATACAGACTATACATATATACAGACTATAGATATATACATATACAAACTATACATATATACATATACAGACTATACATATATACAGACTATACATATATACAGACTATACATATATACAAACTATACATATATACATATACAGACTATAGATATATACAGACTATAGATATATACAGACTACATATATACAGACTATACATATATACAGACTATAGATATATACAGACTATACATATATACAGACTATACATATATACAGACTATAGATATATACATATACAAACTATACATATATACATATACAGACTATACATATATACAGACTATACATATATACAGACTATACATATATACAGACTATAGATATATACATATACAAACTATACATATATACATATACAGACTATACATATATACAGACTATACATATATACAGACTATACATATATACAGACTACATATATACAGACTATAGATATATACAGACTATAGATATATACAGACTATAGATATATATACAGACTATAGATATATACAGACTATACATATATACAGACTATAGATATATACAGACTATAGATATATATACAGACTATACATATATACAGACTATAGATATATATACAGACTATAGATATATACAGACTATACATATATACAGACTATAGATATATACAGACTATACATATATACAGACTATAGATATATACAGACTATAGATATATATACAGACTATAGATATATACAGACTATACATATATACAGACTATAGATATATACAGACTATACATATATACAGACTATAGATATATACAGACTATAGATATATATACAGACTATAGATATATACAGACTATAGATATATATACAGACTATAGATATATACAGACTATACATATATACAGACTATAGATATATACAGACTATAGATATATACAGACTATACATATATACAGACTATATATATATACAGACTATAGATATATACAGACTATACATATATACAGACTATAGATATATACAGACTATAGATATATACAGACTATACATATATACAGACTATATATATATACAGACTATAGATATATACAGACTATACATATATACAGACTATAGATATATACAGACTATACATATAAGTCAGTGTAGTTAGTAAATATTTATAGTAACGATTTGTTAAATAGATGAGGAAATTATCAGTGTTTCTCAACCAGGGTGCCTCCAGCTGTTGTGAGTTGTAGTTTCGCAACGGCTGGAGGCACCCTAGTTGGGAAACACTGGATCAGGGGAATGGACAAGTATAGGGGAGAGGAGTTTGTGTCAATCACAAGTCACCGCTACCACTTACCTTCGGTTTTACATAGGACTGCAGGAAATGATCAGTGATCGGGGGGAGATATCTGCCTCTATATATTCGTTGCTGGTGGAGAAGAGACGGAGCAGAGATATTATACATCACCTATATACTATATATCACCTATATACTATATATCACCTATATACTATATATCACCTATATAATATATATAACCTATATACTATACATCAATCTCCTATATACTAAACATCGCCTATATACTATACATCTACTATATACTATACCTCAATCACCAATATACTATATATCACATATATACTATACATCTACTATATACTATACAGCAATCACCTATATACTATACATCACCTGTATACTATACGTCACCTATATACTATACCTCAATCACCTATATAATATACATCACCTATATACTATACATCACCTATATACTATACATCAATCACCTATATACTATACATCACCTATATACTATACCTGAATCACCCATATACTATACATCACCTATGTACTATACATCTACTATATACTATACATCAATCGCCTATATACTATACATCACCTATATACTATACATCTACTATATACTATACAGCAATCACCTGTATACTATACATCTCCTATATACTATACATCTCCTATATACTATACATCTACTATATACTATACAGCAATCACCTGTATACTATACATCTCCTATATACTAAACATCGCCTATATACTATACATCACCTATACACTATACCCCAATCACCTATACACTATACATCACCTATATACTATACCTCAATCACCTATATACTATACATCACCTATATACTATACATCTACTATATACTATACAGCAATCGCCTATATACTATACATCACCTATATACTATATGGAAGATGATTCTGTGTTTATATTAGGAGGACACTGACATCTATATAACTACATATATATATATGTGCGGAGGTTAGACAGGTATATATGAAGGATATCTACAGAGACCGGAGATTGTTACATCTATCATTGGATCATTGATTGATTATTAATGTAATGTAAATAATAATATAAGATACACATGGCGCATGATTATATGTAAGATAATACACTATACATACAGAGATGGATACACTTCATACAGTTCTAAACACTAAATAGATACAAAACCTCCAAATATATGTAGAGACACAAACTACACACACGGATATAGATACAGTATATACATATTCTATTAATAGAGATACATATACTCCATTTAGATGATCGATAGATATGAGATAGATAGATAGATAGATAGATATGAGATAGATAGATAGATAGATAGATAGACAGATATGAGATAGATATGAGATAGATAGATATGAGATAGATAGATAGATATGAGATAGATAGATATGAGATAGATAGATAGATAGATAGATATGAGATAGATAGATAGATAGATAGATATGAGATAGATAGATAGATAGATAGATATGAGATAGATAGATAGATAGATAGATATGAGATAGATAGAGAGATAGATATGAGATAGATAGATAGATAGATGGATAGATATGAGATAGATATGAGATAGATATGAGATAGATAGATAGATATGAGATAGATAGAGAGATAGATATGAGATAGATAGATAGATATGAGATAGATAAATATGAGATCGATAGATATGAGATAGATAGATAGATATGAGATAGATAGATAGATAGATAGATAGATAGATAGATATGAGATAGATAGATAGATAGATATGAGATAGATAGATATGAGATAGATAGATAGATAGATAGACAGATCGATAGGAGATAGATAGGAGATAGATAGGAGATAGATAGATAGATAGATAGATAGATATACTTGGGTTAAATGCAGATCCCCAAAGGAAGTCCAATCAGAGTGCGGTTTATTCCATAGTACAAAGTCTTGACTTGAATACTGTGCAGTGAGTCTACTATGGAATAAACCGCACTGTGATTGGACTGCCTTTGGGGAGCTGCATTTAACCCAAGTCTATCAGTCTGGAGTATCTCCCCTATACGTGCACCCACCCAAGTCCTTCTATCTGGATAGATACATAATGATAAACATCCTTCATACATTTACAGCATTTACTATCTATCTCATATCTATCGATCTCATATCTATCTATCTATCTATCTCATATCTATCTATCTATCTC